>NW_020944355.1:2201946-2291515 GCF_900497805.2 Vombatus ursinus | reverse complement strand
GTGTGTGTGTGTGTGTGTGTGTGTGTGTGTGTGTGTGTGTGTGTGTGGAATTGGGTGTTGCTCTCACAGTGATTTGTGTTCTGGTGTTTATTAAACAGCTATTTTTGACAGTTTCTGAGTATCATCTGTTCCATTGATCTACTTTTCTGTTGGTTGTTGTTGTTCATTCTTTTTTTCAGTCATGCCCCACTCTCCATGACCCCATTGGGGGTTTTCTTGGCAAGGATACTGGTGTGGTTTGCCATTTCCTTCTCCTGCTCATTTTACAGATGAGGAAACTGAGTCAAACAGGGTGAAGTGACTTGCCTAGGGTCACACAGCTAATAAGTGTCTGAGGCCAGATTTAAACTCAGGATGATGAGACTTCCTAACTCCAGTCCTGGCACGCTATCCAATGTGCCACCTAGTTACCCAATGAGGGATACAACATGTAAATAAATAGGCTCTTGAAAGATATGTTAAGCGCAGGTAAAGGTAATCAGAAAGAGAGAAGCCCAGCTCTGAGTAGAAAGCAGAACATGAAATATAGCCCCTTACCTACTCTTGTTAGAGAGACAGTAAATAACAGAGGTAGGATACTGTATATGGTATCACTTGTAGTCGCTGTATTTTTGTTTTTTTAATTGTCTTCCTCTGATACAAAGAGGGTTTAATTTCTTGGGAGCATGGAGGTAAAATATATTCAGAAAATATTGTAATGCATAAATTAAAGACATCATTACAACTTCCTTTAAACACATGAAATCTCAATTTTGCTGGCATATAATTGTGCATAATAATTTTTGATAATTTATTCCTTCTCTATTTGTTGTGAATTTACTTTATTTTTTACATTTTAGAAAACTGATTTTCCTCATTCTTTGGGAATGAAGTTAGATAAAAGTTTTATCAATTAAAAAAACCTTTGTTTTCTACATTAGTTTAAGAGTCCTTTTCTCCAATTTTATCCATTTCTCCTCTGATTTTCCACATTTCCTCCTTTGTGCTTGTTGGGGTTCTTAATTTGTTGGTTTTCCCTAGGAAATTTTAATTGCATGATGGCTCAATTTTTTTTCCAGTGAAGCTTTCAGGGATAATGTCTTCCTCTGAGTAATTCTTTAGCTGCATCCCATAAATTTTGGGAAGTTGTCATTTATATTCTTCCCTTTAACTTAATTATTTATTGTTCTTGTGGTTTTTTTTTTCCTTTGACTCACTGATTTTATGTTTTCCTTAGTCTCTATTTGGGTTTGTATCTTTTGCTCATGTTTCTTTTACGGATTTTTAAATTTTTATGTTATGGTCTGTAAAGTATATGTTTAATATTGCTGTCTTTTTACATTTATTTGTGAATTCTTTATATGCTAGCATATGATTAGTTTTTATAACAGTGCGTTGTAATGGCAACATACGTGTATATTCTTTAATATTCCAACTCATTAAATAACATAGCTTTCTAATATAATTTTTCCAATAATCCATCCTATTTTGTCTTTGTTCATCTGTTAGATTTATCTGGCTCTGAAAAAGGAAGATTCAAGTCTCTTCAATTATCATGTCTTTTTGCAATTCAGTTTACTTTTCTTTTAAGAATGAAGATGCTATTCCATTTGGTTCATGGATGCTCAATGGTGGCAGTGTCACTGTCTATGGTACCTTTCAGTGTAATGTAACTTTCTTGTTTCTCTTGACACAATCAATTTTTTGTTGTTGTCTTGAGTGAAAGCATGTTTGCAACTCCCTGATTTTTTTGAATTCCCTGAAGTATAATACATTTAGCTCTTGCATTTCATTCACCCTATATGTGTGTTTGTGTTCATTTTTTTTTCTTGTACGCATCAAACTGTTGAGTTTTTTTTTTCTTCATTCTACCATTCATTTTCACTTGCTATAATAATGGGTCTAATCGGGCTCATTTTGGCAGCACATATACTAAAATTGGAACGACACAGACAAGATTAGCATGGCTCCTGCGCAAGGATGACACACAAATTCATGAAGTGTTCCGTATTTTTTTTAAAATGAATGTTGAAAACTAAAAATAAACAAAGAAAAAAAGAGAAAAAAAGAAATGTAGGTGACCGTCTCTTCTTTCTATCCCATACAGGACCAGCTAGAAAATGGTCAAGACTTCAGAAAATATAAAGAAGAAAAAAAATGAGTCTAGTCTTTTCATATATGGGATAATAATTGTTAAATTTGTGCATTTTTCATCAAATTCTGTTATTAATTTGAACTTTTTCCTTTCTCTTTGAAATTACCACTTAGTCCCTATGGTTTGTTTTGTTTATACAAATCTTATGCTTGTCTTCTACTATGGCCTTTTTGACTATCTTGCCTATTCCCAAATTCCTTGAGTTTACTTTTCTTGTTTTTCTCTCTCTAGAATTTTTTTCTCTCTTATATTTCTTCTGCAAAGATAAGAGTTTAGTCCAGAATCCTCTTTGTCTTTCCTCTCTCTCTTTTTGACTCTACCATCTTCCTCCAGGCTACGATTTATATAGATATTGTTTTCTCTTTTTACATTTTATTTTTAAGATATTATATTTTTTCAAATAAAAATATTTTTTAAAAAAACTTATCTCTCCTTCTACTACCTCCCTTGCTCCAATTAACAAATTAAAAAAAAGAAATGAAAAACAATGCCCTCAGTACGGTAATACAGCAAAACAAATTCCTAAATTAGCCGTTTTGGAAAATGTATGTCTCTTTCTGAATTTTAAGTTCATCACTTCTCTGTCAGGAGGTGAGTGGTACTTCATCTTCATCCTTTTGGACTCATGGTTTATCAGTGCAAAGATAAACTATGAGTCCACAAGAACAAAGATAAACATTTAAAAAACTTTCAAAGTTGTTTTTTCTTTATAATGTTATCATTGTATAATTTTTTCCCTATTTCTTCTCACTTCCCTCTGTATCGATTTAGAAAGATCTTCCCAATTTCCTCTGAAATGTTCATTTCATCATTTCTTGTGACACAACGCTTAGTTTTGGTTTAGTGAAAGTTTTTCTTTTTTCTTTGATCTCCTGGTAATATAGGCCTAGTAGTGATATAGCTATAAACTGTGTGCACAGTTTAGTAACTCTTTAAAGTATAATTCCAAATTGCTTTACAGAATGACTGGACGAATTCACAGCTCCACCAACAATGTATTAGTGTGCCTATTTTCCTTTCGACCCCTCCAACACTTGTCGTTCCCCATTTTTGTTATCTTTGCCCATCTGAGGGATATGAGACAAAACCTCACAGCTGCTTTAATTATCATTTCTCTAATTATTAGTGATGTGGAACTTTTTCATATGGTTATTGATAGCCTAGCTTTCTTTCTTTGATAACTACCTGTTGGCTGGTGTGGTGCTACATGCCTGGAATCCTCCCTTTATTGGGGAACAGGGACACTTGCAGAGCATTTATTTCCCCAGTGCCAAGCATGACGTCTGGCACATAAAGGCTTGTTAAATGACTGGTTGAACAGAAAAGGTAGAAGGTGTAATGGATGGGGGAGAGCAATTATAATATTCATCTTAGCTTGAGAAAAGAAAAGGGGAAAGGGCAGTAGGCAGATTCAAAGGAAACTGAGATCTCTATGATCTGATCTATAGTGAAATGAATAGAAACAGAACAATTTACACAATGATAACATTTTAGAGAAAAACAACTTTGAAAGACTTCCAAACACTGACTAATGCAATCATTTCACGAGTCTGGAGGACCGAGATGAGTCATGACGCCTACCTCCTGCCAAAAAGGTGATGGCTTTAAAATGTAGAATGAGATATGTTTTTGGACATGGCCAAGGAGGGAAATTGTTTTGCTGGACAGTGTGTTTGTTGCGAGCTTTTTTTTTTTTTTTTTTAAATTGTTCAGTTGGGGGGGAAAAAGGGGAGATAACGCTTGTAAAAATAATTACAAATTTACAGCTTCTATTCTCAAGAAGCCTACATTCCAACATTCCAGTGAACTCATGAGCCTTCACCTGGTCGAGATGAAAGATTTGGCTGGGACCTAGGTTTATAAGTAATCTCTTCCTCTATCATGTCAGTGTGATAGATTTCATGACAATTAAAAAACAAGAACTAAACTTTTACCTAAAAAGGGGGTCTATGTAGCTTTAAGATGAATGGAAATCAATTAACAAACATTTATCAAAGGCCTACTATGTGCCAAACACCATGTTAGGTAAGTTAGAGGTACAAAACCTTCATCATTCAACTGAAACTGCTCTCTACAAAGTTACCAACAATCTCTTAATGGCCGAATCTAATGCCCTTTTCTCAATCCTTATCCCTCTTGACTTCTCTGCAGCCTTAAATACTGTCAATCACCCTCTCCACCTGAATACTCTTTCCTGTCTATGTTTTTGTGACACTTATTTTTTCTGTTCTTCTCCTACCAGTCTGACCACTCCTTTTTAATTGTCCTTCATTGGTTCTTCATCGAGGTCAAGCCATTAACCATGGATGTCTCCCAAGGCTCTGTCCTGGGTCCTCTTTTCTTCTCCCTCTGTATTATCTCATTCAGTGATCTCGTCAACTCTCATGGGTTCAAGTAGATGCACTGATTATCAGTTCTATAGATACAGCCCAAAACTCTCTTCTGAGCCCCAGTCCCACATCACCAACTGTTTTTGAACATTTCATACTGTATATCCTAAATATAGTTCAAACTTACATGTTCAAAATAGAACTATTACATTTCTCCCCAAACTTTCCCCATAACTTCCGTCTTACTCCTAATCTCTTAGAATTGCAGTATTAGTATTATCCTCGTCCCAACAACCCTACATGTCCAATCAGTTGTCAAATCTTTTCACTTCTACCTTCGTAACCAGTTATAAAGTGGCTCTATCTATCCTTAAATCTCTCTCCCATTGGCTTACATGATCCTACCTTACTCTCTCCCCCATTTCCATAAAGCCAAAAGAGTCCATTATAGTTATAGCCCATTCTTCCAGGCTAGACGAGAAAAGCAGGGTATTGTTTCTTGAAGGATGCACTCTTTGCCTGTATATTGAAGGAGGAAATCCAAACCCGTTATCAGCTTAATTGATACACTAGAAGTTAGAGAGAGGCAATGAGATAAAGAGTGATTACACTCCTTTGGTGTTGGGGTCAGGCAGAAGGCAGGTGACAGGAACAGCGCAGAGTGGTAAACCTGAGGAAATTTGAGAAGCTGCAGGGTGAGGCTGTGATTTTTCCTCCTTATTTTTTGCTCAGTCTTTGTCCTGGCTGTATAACTTTCTCATGTATTTCTATTTTCATCAGAATAAGCTTTCATAATCAGATTCCACATTTTCCATAATAAGCTAATCATAGCACTAACAAACCATAGGTACTAATCCATGTGCTTACCTCCAACACAAAAATACTTGGCAATTTGCAAAGAGCACTTGACAATTCCAGTAATGAAGACTGAACACAAATACTAGGATCAAATAATTTTGAAGTTAGCAACATAGGCATTAAATAGAAGTAGACAGAGAACTACTTATAAAAAGCAGCTTACAACATGAAGTGCCATCAATGATGTTTTCTATTGCTTAATTTCTTTCGTTTTTACAGGTCCAACTTTCATGGTTTTATTCACCTTGCAAAATACGTATTCTATAATTTTGGCATGCTGCTACTGAACGGTTGTGGTGTGTTAAAGTCACATGATAAGGAAATAATATAAGAAACATGCCCAGAAATATTGGAAACAAAGGGGAGAGTACAAACTGATAGAATATGCAAACCACCAAAAAGAAAGAAACCCCGAGCTTAAACCAACAAACAATGCATTGACCAAGCTCCATAGCTTTAGCATCAAAAACAAAATGTCCTAAGCAGTCAGAAGGAAGCATTCACATATTAAAAAGCACCAAATGCTGTGCATAAGATAATCATGACCAAAAAAATTCAGAATAAACTTAACAAGGAAAAGGAGATTGGCCTGTACCCTAAAATTACCTTCCCTGCAAAACTAAGCCTGATGAAGAAAGATGGCTTTCAGTGAGATTGCAAAATTTCATCCTTTCCTATTCAGAAATCCAGTACTATACAGGGCCTTTTACACCCACACTGACAGAGTGGCTGAAACTTAACAGGGTAACATGCATACACTCGAAGGCAAGTAAAGCATAAAAGATACTTTAGTTTTAACATGCTTTGAGGAGGTTACAAGTCTTTCGTAGATTTTAAATCTCAGAATAAAACAGCACTAAAAACAAAACCAACATATAGGCCTAAATGGAGACTTAAAATACTAATAAGTGGGTCAAAACCATCACAGAAATGACAGAAATGCAGAATAAAATAACTCTTGAGTTATGACCCCACACAAATTGGCAAAGGTGGTAAAAGATGGAAAAATTCAAGGGGGGGGGGTGAAGTGGTTGGGAAAACGGGCAAAGTGATTCACTGTGGATGGAGCTATGGGTTGGTCTGTTTATTTCAGAAAACAATTTAGGGTCTTGCAAGAAAAGTTACAAAACTACCCATACATTTTGACCCAGTGATCCTGGTATTGGACTTATACTCCAAGGATATTTTTGACAATAAGAAAAGATCCATCTGAAGGAAAAGACTTATAGCAGCACTATTTGTAATCACAAAGAGTCGGAAACAAGCTGTGTGCTCAGTGATTACAGAGTGGTTGAACAGATTGTGGTATATGAATGCTACAGACTATTACTATGCCTTAAGGAATGGGGAACATGAAGAATTCAAAGAAATATGGGAAGGTCTGTATGAAGTGATGCCCAGTGAACCAAACCGAAATGAAAGAATGTTATACACAATGACTCCAGCTACGTCCATGAAGACAAATTTTAAGGGTTACAAAACCTTGACTAAGCACATTGGACAATGTTGATAGTGTCTTATGAAGCATATACCCTTCCTTTCAGAACACTTCTAAAAATACAAAAGGGCAAGTCCAAGCTGTTATACTTAAATATTTGGGGGGCTTGTATGTGTGGTGAAGTCATTCACTTGTGAGCATACTGGAGTTTTGCATAATGTGTTGAAGGAAAATTCATCGCCACTGTCCCGCACCTCCTCTCTTCCCCCTCCCCTCCCCCCCCACATGCACTCACACGCGATCGACCTAGGGTAGCAGCCCTGAGCTGCTGAACAGGGTGCCAGGTGCAGCATCTTGGTTCCCCAGGCAGCACTCTGGGAAGCCCCCTTCCATTGGGCATGGATAGACCACAGCATGACTGTTGGGCTAGGCAATCAAAGACTTGGTGAACGTTGTTCTGACTGTGCGCCACACTGGCATTATCGTGGCCTGTCTAATTCCTTTGCTTCACTGAGGATCACAGACTGACCATGGTGGTCCCCCCTCCAAATTCAGTGTTAATACTTGCATTGTAATGCACTGCTGAGAGGTATATATGAAGCAATCAGAGTACAAGGAGGCAGGCTGATTTAGCGCCATCAGTCACAGCAAATCCCTTCGATATCTCTCCTATACCTACAATTGTTTCTATCATTTCCTAGTGGAGTGAACACACAATGTTGATAAGCTTCTCCAGACAGTCAAGCCTGCTCAGGATTTTCCCATATCCCAGCTCACTTAACAGAATCAAATAGCTTGATTAGGCTCATGAAAACAACCTACATATCAAAATGCTTTTCTCAGTGCCTCTCATACAGCTGCCGAGGGGAGAATAGCAGTCTGTTATTCTGCAAGTGTCACACAGACTGCTGAGATTTGTGGGGAGGATGCCTAGAGCACCCCATCTCCTGTCTTCCTTTGCATGTCTGGGCCCCGCGCCTCAAATTCTTTCCCTCTGAGCCTCTGGGAATCTCTACTTTTTCTCAATGCTAAATGTTTGCGCCCCCCCCCCCCCCCCTAGCTTGTATCTATTTTGCACATGTTTACTTGTTGTCTTTTCTGGGAGGAATGGAAGCTGCTTGAGGACAGGGACTGTTTTATTTTTGTCTTTGTACCTCAGCACCTAGAAGAGTGCCTGGCACATAATAGACCCTTAATAAATGTTTGGTGATTGACTCATGAGAATGCTATTAATCTGCTGAGTTAGAGAAGAGCTTATACCTTCCCTAACACAGATGTGATAGGGGCACATTCTTGAGCCCCTTCCATGTCAATCTAGGTGAAGGAAGCTATTTTGAAGTCACATGTAGTGGGCCCTCGGGTGGTTATTGAACCTTGTGAATTACTGCTTCACCCAGATGCCAATCCTTCCCCCCCCTTAACCCCCTCCATGCCTGGAAGGAGGGAAGTGGCGAATAGGCAGAGTATCAGGTTTATACTAGTTGGCAGAACAAAACATTTCAGCCAGTTCTGGGGGTAGGACAAGTTCTTATTCGCCTGAGACTTTGAGATCACAGTGAAAAGAGGTGGGCCCAAATTTAATCATTGTACCAAAGAGGTGATTTGGACATCTCTCAGTGGTCCTAGGCTAGTCCAATACATTCCAGAAAAGAGATGTGAAGACAAACTGGACCTTTAGCAAATGCACCGAGCCACTCTCCCAAGGCACGCCCCGCCCCATCTACCTCTGAAATGAGTGGTTCAGAGGGGAGTTCCCTTTGCCTCCAACCTTCTTCACCACTTAGGAGTTATAACAATCCAGCTGCTTGGGAGACAATATGAAAACACTTTTTTAAATCCCAAAGCCAAAGGAGGCTACTCCAGCAGGTCCCCAGAGCAGATTTAGAACTCATAATCCTTCTCCTTCTCCCACCTCAAAGGGAAAGTCAAGAGTCCGACAAAACCTGTCCAGGTCAGCCAAAGTGACTTGTAGGTCCAAAGCCTTCCCCGTTTTCCTCTATAGGACTCAGTGAACAAATGGACCCAAGCAGTCGCCTGAAAACTGCTGCCCTGGGAGGAGGGCACAGGGCAGGCTCTCAGGGAGTTTTGCAAACACATGGAGAGGAGCTAAGTGCAGCTCCTGCCAACTCTCCTTGGGGTTCTGAGCACTCTACCTCCTTCCACTTTGGCCTACGATCATTCTCCGGAGGCAGATGACTATGCCTGCCGTTTCCAAAAGCGACAGACAACCTGTGCGTCCACTGGGCCTACTCAGGGCACACATGCATTAACAAACGAGCTCCATTTTACACCAGCGTTTCTTTCATGGGAATGAGTAGAGACAGAGGAGCTAAAGGGGCAAAAACTTACTCAAAATCCAATTTTCTGAAGCATCCAAGCTGGATAAACAAATAACACCCGTGACGAGTGACCATTAAGTCCCAAAACCTTGGTAACCATCTCCTCTCGCAGTTACCATCTCCTCCCACTTAGCCGAAATCTATGATGCTACTTAGCAAGACCCAGGCAGATTGGGAAAAATGGCCCAGTGTCACGGAACGGGAAAACCAACCGACAGCTTTAAGGCTCTCCACTCCAGTGAGAAATAAGGTTGGATTTGTGAGGCTTCTGGCCACCTCAGGCACGGACGCTGCAGTAATTAGAAATGATTTTCTAGAGGGTTTTTTTCTGCAGTCTTACTAGGCAGCGGTGAGTCCCTCGAGAAGGAGGTGACAGGCTGCAGTCTGGCAAGCAGGCACTACAGTGCCTCCAGACTAGCAGGGATGGATTGGAAAGGGACTGGAAAAATATATGCCGGAAAGCAGAAGATGTTGACCCCAAAGGCAGTCCCATCAACAATGCTGAGAGGAAAAGGGTGGAGTCCTATCTTAGCAATTTGGAGCAAGGTTGGGATTTGAAATCAAATTGTTCAAATTGTTCACCACCCAAATTTTTTGGTAGTTGTTCTAATTCTTGGCCTCTGCGTTTCTAGAGCAGAAGTGGATCTTAAAAGGTACAAGGAGAACTTCTGGGTCTCAGAAATGAGCTTGGAGCAGGATGGAACCAGAAGGTCAGGCCTCTGAGGATTTCCAAGCCAGAGCAAAGGAAACAAAGGAGAAGTGTAACAATGGCCTTTAAAGGTTGGGCCACATGGTTAGGGGTTTGGATGTCAAAGAACTCTTGAAAACCATCAATGAAATTATAGAGGTGCTGAGAGTTTTTTGTCCAAATCCACACCCTCTTCCTAACTTTTCTATGGGCGACCCCTCTGACACTTCCTGTAGGTACTCCTGAGTGGAGTGATCATCTCTATGGAGACAGTAGCCAGCACCAATTATTCTCCTGTATTCCCTTCCCAAAGCTTCAACTGGCAACTCAAACTTATCATGCCTCAAACAGAACTCATTTCTTTTTCTTCCTTCCTTCCCTCCTTCCTTCTTTCCTTTCCTCTCCATTTCTTTCTCTTTCCTTCTTTCTTTCCCTCCTTCCTTCTTTCCTTCCTTCCTTTTCTTTCCATTTTTTTCTCCTTTCTTCCTTTTTCTCTCCATTTCTTTGTCCCTCCTTCCTTTCTCTTTCCCTCCCTTCAGCAAAATTCATGAAATTCAAATCATTTTTTCTTCCTCTGAAATTTACACTCAACTAAAATAATTTCCCTGTGGAGCCAAATGACGTCCTTAAAATTTCAAGGTTCTATGACTTTGTAAGTGGAGATATTCCCTCCACTGATCAAATAAGTAAGCAAACATTCATTAGATACCTGCTATGTGTCAGGCATTGTGCTTTATTAGATACCTACCGTGTGTTGGGCACTGTGCATGGCACTGGGGATAAAGAGACTAAAGCGAAACACTCCTTGCCCTCAAGGCGCTTACCTTCTATAAGGGGAGACAACATAGACATATCTGAGTATTCACAATAAACACAAGGTAATTTCGGCGGTGGTGGTGGGAACATTAACAGCTGGTGGGAAGGGGGATGATGGTGTTGGAGTTAGTTCAGATCCCAACTGCTCTGTAACTTAGTACAGAAGATGGATTTCCAAAGGTACTATGGCCGCAAACATTTCTAAGTGACCAACCCAGTGGCAAGTGTCTCTGAACATCCTCCAACCACAAACTCAAAGCCTTTCCAGCTTGGTAGGGGCCTGCTAGCACTTGTTCTCTGCTGGCACAGCCTTTGAGAAGCTAGGGCCACACAAAGTCTACAATGAGGCATCAGGGCAGGACATTTGACACTTGTCAAGTAATTGTCATTTTGCTTTTCTCTGAACCTGTTATTTCCTCAGTGTGGGGAACTCCCATTATGGAAACTCCCTCCACCAAGGCAGATGGACATCTCATCTATAAGGCATGGCCCAAGCTTCCTGAAGGCAATGACTTGCCCATAGTCACAAAGAAGACATTGCCATATTAGAAAAAACAAAAGTAAGATATAATTTGGTAACTGCTGAAGGGAGTAAACTTCCCTCCCGTATTAAGAGAAGCCATTCAGGACAACCTGTCTTCTCAAGGCTTAGGCAATAGGGGGCAGGAGGCAGAACAACCCACCCTTTTGGACCAAAGAATATTAACTAGAGCAGTGAGGAAGGACTGTAGTCCAACGATGACACTTCCTTAAATGTGCCAGCGTGTTTGTCTTTGGCATCCCATAGGGGTTTACTCTTGGCCTAGAGGTGGGGACAAAAGCCTAGAGCCTTAGATACAGGTCAAGCAAGTGCCCAGACTGGAGACTTTTGGTGGATTGGCAGTTGACACTTTTGGTAGGCCTCTCTAAAAGTTTCCTCACTCCCAGGGCTGCAAATTTGGCTGCTGTGAACCTGGGTTTGACTGTATTATGCAAGTCTCATAAATTCTGTGTATGAGACACTGTTGAATAAAAATATATAATTTACCACATTCAAATAATTTTTTCCTAACTCAATCGGATTAAAAATGTACTGGGTCAAGCAAAAAAAAAAAAAAAAAAAAAAAAAAAAACCAAAACAAAACCAAAAACTAGGTTACTGAGTTGTGGGAGAGTATCCACATTAACGGATGAATGTTGGTTAGTATTCTGGAGCAAGTGAATGGTGCAATCTAATGCATTTGCTTTAGACTTGTGGCATTTGAAATTATCCGGCCCCTTTGAGGTGCTAAAGTCCTTGGCTTATTTCCCTAGAGACAATTTAAATGTCTTAGTTCATGTGCCCTCCAGAATTCTTATATTGGGCCAACCTTATTTCTAGGTAAAACATGTACCACTTCCTACTGAGGCTTAACAGCCAATGAAAGGTGTATTGGATCCCAGATATCTTCCCAACAGTATTATTGTTACACCTGGGATCCCCCTATTTCTCGAGGTTTGGAAGATGCCCACTTGATGCCGTGTCACGGTGATAGGGGCTTGTCAGTTAGTGAGTGAACATTTACCAAGCACCTAGTATGTGCCAGGCACTGTGCCAGGTTCTGGGGATACAAAAAGAAAGGAGCTCACAATTTAATGTCAATCTGATTATTTATTTCTAATCACTACGTGTATGAGTTTTAGTTTTTGTTTCCTAGTGCAACTCTATAATTATGGGGTTCTAGTTGTCAAATCCTTTGGAAGGAGGTGGGTCCCTGAGGATGTGGCAGGGAAATAGATGTAGCTAGTTACTCAAGATGTGCTCATTCATTGAGCCCAGGGCCTGTCTATTAGATTGACTTGGAGCCCAAAGACCCAAGTTTGGGTTCTAGAGATGACACTTCCTAGTGATCTTAGACCAGTCATATGACCTTGTTGAGCATGAGCCTTTTCATCTGTCCAACAGAGATAACCTCAGAGTGTTGTTGTAGGGAAGGCATTTTGGGTACTAGAAAGCAATATATAAATGTGAGCCAGCATTCTTTCCCAATTTTGCCTAACCTCTGACCTGTCCAGCAACTATACCAGTTAAGACAAGGTGCTGAGAATCCTTGGCAGGGTCTGTAACTCATTCACAGGTTTCTCCAATTGAACATTTTATCTTGGTAGATGGGAATTATGACCTTGAGCAAGTTAATGAATGTCTCCTTTTCTCTCAGTATTCTCGAAATCTGTCGAGTGGAAATAGAAACTCCCATCCTACCGACCTCACATGGTTATGAAGAGAATCGAGTTTGCTAACATGTGAGAAAGCTTGACCAGTGTATAAATTGCTATATGAGACACCATGCAATACAATCATTTGACCTACTGGTTTCCATTTTAAGTGTCTGGATGACAACACATTTCTTATATACTTTATTTCCTGAACAATCTCATTCCATAACACGTCTACCATACAGAAACAAGAACTTTCCCACTGGCATTGGGAGATTGGATTGGGAACCAGGGTAGTCAAAAAGCAAAATCAAATTCCACCCTTGATATATGAGCCTAGGGCTAGGCTGGGAAAGCTAGGTATGTGGGATTCTGCCTCTCTCTGAGCCTAGATAATCCAACAGGGCCCCAGGTAACAGAATGATCTTCCACTTTCTCTCTGTTACAGTAAGACTGGTCTCTTGACCCCTTAACTATGCCACACCCAGTACTTTGGCTCATCTTGTCTCCCCTGCCTACAATGCGGTCCAGTCCCCAAGTCCACCCCGAGTCTAACCTCCTCCATGAATCTCTCTCTAGGGTGCACATATCATCTGCATGGTGGATCATGGTACTTCCTCAAATCCCATCCATCATCCAGAATCAGGCTCTGCTTATTTCAGTGAATCTGCATGATGAGCTCACTGATGTGAGAACTCTCTTTACCAACGCAGATTGAAACCTGTCTATACCTTCTTGCCCCATGTAATTCTCGTACATATCCTCTCACAGAGGGTCTACACGAAGTGATAAAGGGCCTCCTTGGGGTCTTTTCACATTTGTCAGATCATAGAAGCATAGATTTAGAGCTGCGAGAGACTTTAGAAGTCATCGAATCTACACTCTCGACTTTTACAGATGAGGAAACTGAGGCAAAGAGATTTTTTCCAAGCTCACGTAGCTGGCGTTAAAAGGTTGATAGATCTATTATAATAACTGACAGATTAAGCAATTTTTCCAGGCACACACAGCTAGCATTCTGAGGGATCTGAAGTCACATCTTCTTGACTCCAAGGGCATCCTTCAATCCTCTCCATTTCAGGAGTGCCAGCACAGCACTTTGGTCACACCTCTGTTACCCGGGGCTCTCAATCCATTGTCAGACCATCCCTCTTTCTGATCATACATTGCTTAAATGATACCCCTGAAAAGCAGACAGGTTTAGTGTTGGGGTGGGCTGTCATCCAGCCCACCCCAACTTTAAGCATGAATTCTGCTTACAAAATCTTCAAGTGGCCACCCATCCTCTGCTTTCATGCCTCCAGGGACAGGCAACACCTTGCACTTTTGGACTACTTTGTAACATCTGCCCACTGGGACTGAGGAAACCAAATATAACCCCTTTGGCTCACTCTAACCCTTGAAATATTTTGAGGATAATATTCATTCCATTCAGTTATCCTGTATTCAGCAAGCATTTCTTCTACAACTACTGTGTGTGAAGAGCCTTATGAAAAATGGGGAAGGAGGAACAAAGAAATTCATATTCTCCTACATTTTCTCTGGTCCGGTCTAAATATCCCCAGCTTCCTCACCTAACCCCTGAATGGAATAGTTTCAAGACCTTAGGCCCATACTCCTCTGGATAAACGTGTCTTCTCCCTTTCATGCATTATAGTAACACGTGTGCATGTCCCTTTTCTCTCTGAAGACTCTAAGCACCTTGAGGCCAAGGGTGGTATAATAGGATACCATCCTATGTCTTGCTTGTAACCCCCACTGTGACTACATTGGAGATACTCAATAAATACTTGTACAACTTAAGCACCTTAGCTGGTAGCAAAGCTTTGCAAAACAGTAGAGTGAGTGAGAACAAAAGAGCCAACTGCAGAAGGACTTGCTGGTGAAGGTGCCTAGTTCATAGTCTCCGAGCTCACAGGATGGTATGGTCACTTCTGAGGGGCCACAAGGTTCATGATCTGCAAGGCAAGGAGCCGGCCTATGCAAAGAGAGTGATGTGGAGATGAGGGACAGAATTTTGGTTCTATTCATGGTCCTGGAGATATGCTGTGAGGGGATCTATCTGTGAAAAAGGAATTTACTTAAGCTTGGTAGATGGACCCAGATGTATGGAGGGAGTGAAAAGAGGTAAGGGTATCAGTGAATATTATGCCTATAAGGGATCTTGGGAATCATCTGGTTTAACCCAGTCATTTACAGAAGAGAAAGCTGGTTAAGTATGTTGCTCAAATTCTTGGGACTAGTTAGTGGCAGAACCAGACCTTGACACTAGGGCCCTCTCTACTCATGGACATTTCCCAAAGGGCCACCAGGAGTTTCTCATAGCGCCATCTAAATAGGAGTGCATTGATCTGCTGGAGCCCCATGCTTGACAAGCGTGACATGTAGGTCTGCTTTGGCAGGGGGAGGGGAGGAGCAAGTGTAGCACGGACACTGATGATCCCAGAATAAAAGGAATCACCAAAGTCTATCCTTCTCCACCGATGAGAGCACACCACCTCCTCTCTTCTGCCCCAAATCATTTCTCTATTCCCTTTGGAGTCCCACGTACTGTAAATGGATTTCACTGGTTTTGCTCTGCTTTGACATGAGAAGATTATAGATTCTGTCAAGGCAGAAAGATTAGATGAACAAAAAAAAAATGAAAGCGCCACATCCCTTGGGACTATGATTTCCTTTTTCTTCCAGGGATCTCTAAGGTACCTCTGCCATCCTCTACATGTCCTGGTCCTGGGTAGGATTTGACTGACAGGAATATGGGCCAGGACATGGGGCCCTAAACAGTCCCTAGGCACTATCTGTGGAAGAAGGCTCTTTCAAAGATTCTTTTTTTAAGAAAGAGAAAACGAAAGCTCCCTTGCTATGACTCCATCTCCGTATACTGAATAGAGAATAAGAACGCTTAAGAACAAACGGCTGGCCATGTACCTTCGAGAGCAAGGAAACTCCATGTTCCTTTTAGAACTTTTTTGCCCTCTTTTGAAGTTTATTTTATTTGACTTCAGCAAAAAAAAGGTAGAATGGGATACAAAATGAATTTTAAACTGAGAATTTACTTTCAGTCTTATGAAAATGAACAATTAGCTGCTATTTCTTTCCCTTTCTCAGATTTGTCTGCTCTCATTTTATCTGTTATTATAGTGGCACAGTTCATTCATTAGCCATCATTCAACATGATGCAAGGGCAGGCCTAACAAACAAGCATCATCACTGACAATCACAAGCTTGCCCTTCCCAGCTCTCAAAATAATTAGCGGCTGACTCATCTCCCCAAGCTTTCAGCTTTCTCCTGGCTCTTACCGGGCATTTGACCATCTTAGCTGCTTGTCCACTCTCAAGCTGAGCTGCTTTCCTGTTGCAATTAGGAGCTGAGATAATTTTTTATAATAGTTTCTCATTCTCTAAGCCACTGACATATAGTGCCTAGCACATAGTAGGGGGCTTAGTAAATGTTTCTGATCGATTGCTATAGCAGGCCTTGCAGGCATTGTTCACTGCACATCTACTTGGTTTGCTCAAGTTTGGTACTGAACCTGGGGTCCATGAACTCAGCTTAAGAAAAACCAAAACACTCTATTTACATGTAATTGACTTCCTTTGTTAGCCCACACATTTTATTCTATGCATTTAAAAACATTATTCTGAGAAGGGGTATGTAGACTTTACCAGATTGACAAAGGGGTCTATGCGGGGATATGCTGGTAAACGTTGAAAGACTGGCTCTCCAAAAATATATGTACACACAACGGAGTCTTAAGTTTAATCTTCATTCTTAACATTTTCCTCCATCACTTTTTAAAATCTAGACGATCAACAAAGCAATAAATCAAACCCTAATTTGTAGTGTTTGCCAATTTTTGAGGTGTAAATGCTCACACTGAAAATTTTACAATCTGCTCTCATGAACAGTACAAGCTGACTGCAGCACGATACTAGGTCCAGGACACACAGAAAGTAAAGAACTCTCGTTCCAAACCAATTAGATCTTTTGATGCTAATGATGGGGTTGGGATCTGGACCGCAGAAAGGAAAAAACCCTGGACTTTCCCACATGGCCAAATCTCTTAAATTCCCCTGAGGTTATAATCCCATCAACTGGCCTTTCATTATCTCCTATGCCCAATCTCCCAATTTTCTGTTACCCTTAACCTAGTCTAGCCCTCCATTGTCTCACCTCCCCTTTGACCCCTGGCTACTTCCCACCCTTGACACAATCTAGACCGCATTCTCAACCCAGTCACTCCCATCAAGAGCCTTCCTAGATCCCTCCCACGGTCTTTCCGTATGTAAGTTCCATCTTGACTCCATTAAGGGACTCAGATTCTTACAATCTAGCCAATAGCTCACAGATGCTCAGATTCCTTAAGAGTCTGGCTAATATGGTGGATCTTTAATAAACCTTGTCTCTGGCTGAAAGAAGGCTTGGGTTGAATTCTTTTGGGCAGGACCCGCATATCATGATTTTGGGGCCCCACACCCCTAAAGCTCTAGACCTCATCACTGCTTCATCTCTTCTTGGAGTTCTGGGACTAACTCCATTTGCAAACAAAAATAGAGCTCTCCAAAGTAGCAATCTGTGTAGTTGGGGGGAGAATATGTGCTCTTGCCAAACTCTGTAGTTACTGATTGCTTGCTTTTAATCTCACAGCTATTGTATATGTCCCACAGAATGGGAACCCACAATGGTTTCTCACAGTAATGTCCCGTGCATTTAATATTTTTCAAAGGCAGCTTAGGAGGCGCCATAGTGAATATAGGACTAAGCCTGGAGTCAGGAAGACCTGAATTCAATGTAGCTTCAGGCACCTACTAGCTATGTGACCACTGTTAGTGTCAATTTCCTCATCTGTAAAATGGGTATAATAACAGCATCTACTTCACAGGGTTGTTGTGAGCATCACATGAGATAATATTAAAAAAAAAAGTGCTTAGTACAGTGCCTGGCACATAGCAGGCAGTATGTAAATGTGTATTTCCTTCCCTTCCCTAGTACTGAAGTGTGACTTTTACAAATCCATAAGCACATTGTGTGAAGAGATTGAGTATTCATTTATCAGTCACATATTGCAAAGAATATCAAAAATTATCCACAACACATTAATAGTCACAATGTATATCAATAGAAAATAGAATCATTAGATACCAAGGTTCATTTCGATTCTCCAAACATTTAACAAGCACCCACTACATTCTTAGCTCTACTATGTACTACAAACCAAACCAACCCCATAACAAGAAATAGTCCCTGAACTCAAGGAGTTTCATTCTACTGATGGATTACTGAGGAAGGTAACTGGTTTGCTTTTCCTAAAGATAAACAACCAAGAGGCATTTCTGGGGCACCTACTATGTGCCAGATACTATGCTAGTCACCGGGGATACAAGGACAAAAAAATGAACCTACTCCCAAGGGGTATGTGTTCTAATGGGGGAGACAAGTACCTTTACACAAATATACAGCTGAAATATAGGAAGTGCAGACATACAAATACATACCAAGTAGTTAGGGAGGGAAGGAAAGTATCTGCACGTAGAAGGATCACAGGAAAACCTCAATGCAGAACACGGGGCTCGAAAAGGCTCTGAGATGGAGGTAAGGAGGGAGTGGAGAGGGCTTTCAATCTGTTCTTTCTCGCCCTTGCTACACCATCACCTGCCCCTTCTTTCCTTCTCCTCCCAAGCCACTGAAAAACAAACACACAAACAAAACAACCCAAATCAGGACCCCATTGGGTGATCACAAACAACTCCTCACCGGGGCATCTTGGTTTGGAGAGAACAGCAAGCTGGGGTCTAAAATCCAACTCCCAAAGTCCACAACTTCTGCTTTTAGGGAAACAATAGAAAAAGTCAGAGTTCCCTTTTCTTTAAGGGGTTATTTATGTAGTAAACACGCCTTTCCCACTTGAGGCACATCAGAGAATAATTCAAATCACCTGGTCATCTCCATGATAAAGCCACCTTGATTTAGCACTGCTGAGGGAAGTAATTAGTTGTATTAGAAACCAGAGCCTCAGACAAAAGGAGGCAGAATCTAGTCCAAGAAAGCCTTTTAAACAAATCTTAGCTCTCCTTTCTATAACATAAAAGTGAAAGCTTTCAAAAAAAAAGGTCGCGAGCTGGCCAGAGAGGGCTTTGCTGCCCCCAGCTTTCAGTCAGACAGCTGTAAGGGAGGGGGAGCAGGGACGTGCTGGAAGCAGCTCCAACTGGTACCCCAGAAACGACTGTTAAATTTTCAGTGTGAGCACTGATACTTGGGGAACCAGCAAAGGCTACAAATCAGGGCTTGAGCAATTGTTTCTATAGTTGATTGACTAAAGAAAGTGATGGAGAAAATGGTAATAATGAAGATTAAACTTAAGTGTGCAATTGGAAAGTTGGTTGTTAAACATTTATCAGCACACTAGTGGGGAAGGTCCTTCCAATAGGTGCCTTGGGAAGGTTCTTTGAATTGAGCATCTGTGGCAGAGCTCAGAATGGCATCACAATCTACTGGCTGATTGCCTAGTATTCTAACGCATTTCCTATTAGTATTTCTCAAAGGTAGCTTAGGAGGCACCATAGTGAATACAGGACTAGGCCTGGAGTCGGGAAGGAAGACCTGAATTCAAATGTGGCTTCAGGCACCTACTAGCTATGTGACCACTGTTAGTGTCAATTTCCTCATCTGTAAAATGGGTATAATAACAGCATCTACCTCACAGGGTTGCATTTCCATGAGTACAAAGGAGTGAGTGATATAGACGCAACCGTGTATTTCCAGCCAGTCAGTTACCACGTCCCATGGATGCCACCTTTGCAATCTGTCTTCATCAGTTCACTCTTCTTCATTGCCACTATCCACCATTAACCCTCACGGGCACTCATCTCAAGTGTCCGCTTTAGCTTTTCACTGTTCTTCCCCCATCCACTCGGATCCACCCCATCCCAACCAAACCGTGTTTCACACCATTGCCAGACTATTTTCTCTGTGTCTGTAGATCTGTCCACATCTGTATAGAGCTTGCTTTGTGCGTATTTATTTGCATGTTGTCTCCCCCATTAGATTGTAAGTTCCACAAGGGCAGGGACTTTTGTTTGCCTCTTTTTGTATCCCCAGCACCTGTGCCTGCACAGTACCTGGCACATGGCAGGCACTTAATAAATGTTTACTGATTTATTGAATTGAACGGAAAGAAAGCAGAGACGCTGGGAGTGGCAGGTGAGGAGATGGAGTGTCTTGTATGCAGAATGGCGAGGAGGCTAGTGGACTGGAGTGCAGAGGGAGTAAAATATAAGAAGACTGGGAAGATGGGAAGGAATCAGGTTGGGAAGGGCTTTAAATGCCCCAAAGAGTACCTTATATTTGATCCTAGAGGCAATAGGGGGCCACTGGAGCTGTTGGGGGGCTCAGATCATGCACTTCAGAGAGCTCCCTTAGGAAGACGCCCATCTGAGTGGAGGCTGGATTGGGGTGGGGAGAGATGGGGGGCAGGCAGATGAATTAGAAGGCTATGGCAATGGTCCAGGTGAGAGCTGATGCACTAAGCTGGTGGCTCTGGGAGATGCTGTGAAAGCCGAAATGACAAGATTTGACAACAGAATGTATGTGTCAAGCAAGTCCTAAAGCACGGTGCTGACCAGGTTGCTCCCCTGCTCAGGAAACTCCAATGGCTCCCTATGACTTAGGAGCCAATGCAAACTCTTCCATGATTGAATCCCCTTCACAAACTGGCTCTAATCTCCCTTTCTCGCTTTCATCTCCTACGTCCTGCTCTTCACGTCTAGCCAAACCCATCTTCCCCTTCCTCTCACAGTCCTGTCTCCCACGCTGGCCCCTGGATGCAGAATGCACCCCTTCCTCATCTCTGCCTCCCAGAATCCCTTCTTCCCTTTAAACCTCCTTAATCTTTAGCTTCTACCTGAGGCTGACCCTCTGCCAGCTGCTAGTGCCCCTCCCCCCAGCAAATGGAATTCCATTGTTTTGTACACACACGTGTATGTATGTACGTATGTGCATACTCACCCATGTTATCTCTACCCACACAATGTAAGCCCTTTGAGGGCAGAGAGAGTTTCATTTTTGTCTTTATATGCCCAGCACCTAACCCAGTACCTGGCACAACATAAGTGCCAGGGCTGGGGTAGCGAATGCTTGCTGAGGGACTGATTGCTTTGTTTGCCAGTTATAGAAGCCAGGATGGACAGTGGTCTGTTCCTTCTTATTGCTCGGACAAAGAGAAAGGTGAAAGGACTTCACTTGCCTTCTCCCTGGAGCTCATGAAAGAATGGGCAAATAGGGATGGCCTATAGAAACAAAGAGGCTGAGAGTGAGGTGAGCCTGGAGATGGTGGTGGGGTAGCCTGCGACTGGAAGCAAATAGGTTATAACTGAATGCTAGCACATTCACAAAGAGGGAAATAGTGTCACCAAAATGGGACTGATCTTCATTCCATTGGCCTCAGTGGGCCGAGTTGTATAGAGCTTGCAAACACTTGGTCTCTCACCTCTGGGAATGCCTCAGCACCCAGGTTGCCCAGGCCTTCTCTGGTCACCATATGGTGCCAGCTTTTCCTATCCAAGCGTCTTATTAAAGCCTTCTGTTTGCCCTGCTTCTGTGGTCATGGGGAAAAGAGCCCGGTGACCTCCTGAACTCCCCCCAATGCAGAACCTCTGGATTCCTCTGTGGAGGATAATTGTGTTCCAAAGGCCGGGCACTGAAACGATCTTGGCGTGCCAGGAGAGGAGCAGCAAGGGAGCGAAAGCTGCGTTTTTTACGGCCTGCTCATTCACCTGCTCATTGGCGCTTTCTTTATGAGATTCTCACTAGGTGCATTTGGCAATCTAAGTACGAAAGCTATTCCTTCGTTGCCTCCCGTGGACCCTCTGCTTCCCTTCAAATTATTCAGGCCCTTGCTGTTTCCTTCTTTCTCCCCACCTGGTGCCCTCTCAGGCCATTTCTCAGAAAAGGAAATAACTTTTATCTGCTAAGTTGGGGCTGACGTCATCGTTTTTCCCAGCACGCCTGGGCTTGCAAGGAGGAAACATGGGGTCTGGGCTGCGGCTGTCGGTGTGGTTATCCAGCGGCCCCTCACTCTTCTGTACTCTCATTCACTCGCTCATGGTTCTCTGGTTGCCCTCCGCAAACACTCCTTTCCCAGGGACCTGCCACCCAGCTCACTCCCACTGCACACACGTGAAGAAATACGCTGAGGACTTCCTAGATTAGAATGTCTGCTTCTGGGGCCTTCCTGCGTGCCCCTTTCCCTGTGCTGTCTCCCTCTCTTAGGCTATATAGAGTGGCCATGGCCGTCCTGGGGCTGGGACCTTTCTAGCAACCAGAAGGCTGGGGTGTGTGGTGGAGGGCCCGGTGATCCCTTTCCCAAGCCCGCTTCTTTGAAGCTGGAGGCTCACTGCGGAGGCTGCCGATGAGGGCAGCAGGCCCGTTTGCTAGGCTTTGCTTGTGCTTTCCAGAAACCCAGAAGCCATCATTGTCCCTTTGCCCAAGGCCTCTCCTGGCTGCTAAAGCATATGCTTAGCAGGTACATTTTGGACTAACTGCCAAGTTCCCCAGGTTTTCTATCATCTGCCAGATCTTTATTCATCCTTGGAAATACAATATTTAAACCCAGACTGTGAGGCGAACACTCAAACTTGTGGCACACAAAATGAAGACGTATTTAACTTAAGTTCTTAATTTTACTTTGAACTTGGCGTGATTGTCCACCAAAATACCCATTTACAAGCTCAGGTAGCGATCCAAAATGCTACAGAATTCGGGTCAATTCATGTTGCCTTGTGCAACCATTTGGCACCTTTTGGACGTGTTTTTACTGCAGCGCAGTGTTCAGTACCTCATCCCCAAAGGTTACATTTTATGAACGGGTTTAGAATTCATAAAGCCTTTTTCGTTTTAAAAAACTAATTTAGACCAAACTAGCCCGGGCATTCAGCCTGTAGAATTTCAGTAAACAACACGCATGGGGTCTGTGTTGCCAATAGAGGTCAAAACCCTCTGTCATTTAATAGACGGTTTGTTATGGTCTCCAGTCTTGTGCTAAATCTCTGAACATGGGTAGACTGGCCTCTAATGACAGCAATACATTCTGTCTGGGGGCTGGTATGCAAAGTCTTTCTGACCTCAAAGAACCTCTCTGAGCTTATGTTCTCCTGGCACAGTCTTTGGGAAGCCGGGCTTATCTCCACATCCTGAGAAGGCATTAGAGTAGGATGAAAGGGTATTAAGAGAAATGAAAATGATATTAATACCTAAACATTATAAAGTAACACTTTAAAAAGTCAATGAGTTAAATTCCCCCAGGGTCTAAGATATCCTCTGGCTCTGTGATAGATAGCTATAAAGCCCTAATCAACTTTTTGGAACCACTAAGGGCCTAGGTATGAGGAGCTGTCATTCTAGCATCTGCTGCAAGGAGGGTGGTGCTGGGGAGACCTCTCGGGACTCTTGCTGGGGCAGGGGGAGGTCACTGGGAAGCCCGGTCTGCTTTGGGTTAAGAGGACCTCTTCAATTCCCCTTCCCTGCTCTCTGGCCCTAGATACTAGCACCAGCAGGGACTCTGGCAACCCCTAACACTGATCTGAGACCCCTGCATTGTACATGACCAGAGTGTGCCTGCTTTCTGCCGGCTCCTCCTAAAGGAAACCACATCGACACCAAACATAATCTTCCAGAGCTGCCCCACTCTCTGCTACTATGTGGGCAGTGGGCCAGGGAGGGTGAGATGGACCAAGGAGGCCAGGGCCCTAACAATGCCTTCAATTTACAGTGCAAGAGTAGGCTAATCTCAGCTGACATTTATGTGGTGCTTTAAAATTTGCCATGTTCTTATAGGCGATCTTATTCGACCATCATAATAAACCTGTGGGGTAGATGCTGTTATCACCCCCATTTTATGAATGAGGAAACACTGTCCACTGCATCACCTAGCATCCAGGTACTGGGAGTATGGGCCTCCCCATTTTTAGGATGTCTGGGCCCCTAGCTAGTGGATTCTTGTAGTAAAGTATAATCGTGGGCCTGAGGTTGCTACAGTCCTGTAGTTAACCAGCAAGTTTCCATCATTCTGTATTTGGCTTTCCTTTCAAGAATACCATTCTTCATTTGTATGCACACAGAAAAAGAACATGGGCCTATTCTGTTGGCTTTAGTGAAGAAGTAATCCCTCAGTGTCCAAAAAGAAGTTGCTGCTGAGTGTGAGAGGTAGCCCCTTAAATCCCCACGCTTGGGTGAAAATCATTTGAGCCAGGCAGTCTCATTTTTCAAAATTGCTTTGCCTATAGATAGGGAGCCCCAGCCCACATCCGCCATGTCTTCCAGCAGCGCAGAGGGTGAGGGGAGGCCCTACTTAATTTGGAAAGCTGCTGCCCAGCCACCTCCTTGGGCCCTCCTTAAATAGAGCCCAAGTGTGAGGGCAAGTGGCTTCAGGCCGAGATACGCATCTTTGCTCTGGTGAGGAAGAGAAATGCCATACCGGGGATTTGGATCAAGTTACCACTTTGGCTTTTTGGAGAGGATTTTGTGCAGAAGCTGTCTAGCAGCGTTAAAATTCTCTGCAGCAGCTAGTAATTGGGTGTGTGTGCTCGCATAAATAGGCAGTGGGATTCAATAGGGGAATTAGGTATGTGATTAAGAGAAAGAGCTGGAAATCAATTGGAAATTGTCATAGGTTAGCTTAAAGACAGGTAGGGGTTGGGGTTGTTTTAAACAGACGTTCCTTTTCTTTTAGTCTTTCTATACTTAATTAATTGTGATCATGATAATTAGGATGGCATATTCTTTAAAAAGCCTGTTTCAGATTACTATTGGCTTGATATGCTGATGGAGAATATTCAATATTGAACTCTATTTTATTATTCTTATAACTGCAAAATCAAATCCATCCTGGACAGCTCGGACCAATCAATTTCCCATCACAGATCTGGAGTGCTATCCCAGGGAATCACAAAAGGAGTGTGCTGGAGGTGGGGAGGGGAGAGGAGAGACATTATGGTCTGAACCCTTCTTGGGAGTTTGCGTCTGAATGTTAAACAATACTAGATGGGGGGGGGGTGCAAGGAAGGAATGGAGAGCTACAGTGATATAAGATGAAAACTAGCCGGCCTCAGTTTCCTTCTTTGTATAAAGAGGGTTGGATTAGGTGATCTCTCTCCATTCTAACATTCTGGGGTTGTATTAATAAAGAAAGTCATGAGTAGAGGAGATCTGTTCTCTTAGGAACCCTTCAAAGGGGTGGGTGACAGGGAGGGCTGTGGGCCACCTGGGATATACTCCTAGATGAATTGCTGCTATCCTCTCTCACTCTTCTCCACTCAGGGCTTCCAGGAGCTTGGATTGCTATAGGACAGAGAAGAGAAATAGCTGCTATTTCAGGGGCTTACTTAAGAACTTCAGGAAATATTGTTGGAGCTTGGTGCTCCAGAGCTACCATTTGTTTTGACTCTTGAAGAGCGAGGAAAAAACTAGCACTGATGGAGGAATGAATTTGAAATGCAAGAGAGAAAAGTGTAGACAGACCCCAGCTGTCCATTATGTCAAGGTGGGGCTGTGACCTTGGTCCTAGCAGCCTCCTGCTGCAGTAAAATGCCAGGAGAGAGAGGCTGCTAAAAGGTCTGGCTCAGCCTCATTCAGTGTGGCCCCAGCTGAGTTTCTGAGCTCCTTTTAGTTCTTTTTGGGGGAGAGATTGCCCAAGAGATTGGTGAGTGACCTAGGGCATCGGTGTGTGTGTGCATGTGTGTGTATGTGTATGTGCGTGCGTGTGCGTGTGTGTGTGTGTGTGTGTGACAGTCACAGAGAGGCTCTTGATTTGGGGTATTTGCCCCCCGACTTGGAATTCCCCATCCTTCCTAGCACCCAGGTTCACAACCTCAGAGGCAGCCTTGCTCTCTCTTACTCCCCATGGCCAAGTAGTGGCCATGGCTTCTCGGTGCCACCTCCACAGCTCTCCTATCTGCCCTCTCATCTCTGATCACATGGGTGCCAGCTGAGTTTAGGCCCTCTGTACCCAGCCCCAGATTACTCCAATAGCCTCCTAACTGGCCTCCTTGTCTCAAGCCTCTCTCCACTGCTCTTCATCCTCCACATAGCTGCTTGACTGATATTTCGGCAGCACGGTTTTGCCTGGGGTGCTCTCCTGCTCCATAAACTCCAGTGGCTCCCTAGGACCTCTGGGATCAAATGCAAACTTCTGTTTGGCATTTAAAGCCCTTCACAGGCAGGCTCCAAGTGACCTTTCCAGCCTTATTATATATGGCTAGAAAGTCATACGTTCTAGTCTTCTAGCCAAACTCCTTTTCTTTTGTTTCTCATATGACCTTCCACCGCCCCTCCCCCATGCCTGGAATATCTTCCCTCCTCACTTTATTTAATTAAAACTATATAAAGCATTTGTATAGTTAAAGTCTAAGGTTTGCAAAGCACCTTGCAAATATTACCTCATTTGATCTTCATTACCCCCTCACCAGTTATAATCATTCCAATTTTACAGATGAGGGAACTGAGACGCAGAGAGGTTAAGTGACTTGCCCAGGGCCACACAGCTAATATGTGTCTAAGGCCATATTTGAACTCAGGACTTGGCTCCAAGTCCAGTGTTCTAGTCACCATGCCCCCTGGCTGTTGTCAGCTCCTGAGGTCTTTCTGGATCTCCCCCATCTGCTAGTACCTTCTCCCCTAGGAGTACCTTTCTCTCCACACCTTAGAGTGTTCCCTAGGCCACTAACACGTTACGTGACATACTCAGGGTCACACAGCCAGTACGTGTCAGAGGTGAGACTTGAATCCAGGTTTCACTGGCTTTGAAGCTGGCTTGGAGCTCTAGTCTATGATGATAGTCACAAAGACAGTGCTGAGCTGCGTTGGTAGAGGTTTCCTCGCCCCAGTGAAATTACAGGTCCGGTGCCTTTCTCTGTCTCATCCTTCAGTCCCTAGCCCAGGGCTTGGTATGGAGTGAACAGTTACCAAATGCTGGGTGACCATTGCTGTTACCTGTGGCCATCGCACAAAAGCAGGGGTTAGTCTATCTGATTAACGATTCTGAGGCTAAGGGCCTGGGACACAATTATGGCCAGGTTTGACGGAGGGAGGAGTCAAAAGAAGAATCTGCCATATTTGGGAGCACATGGAGACCTCTGCTGTGTGAGCGGAAAGACCCATTTCCATGTGGGTGGGTGGGGGAACACCACGAGGCAGGGGAGAAGATTTCAGCAGCAGGCTTCCACTACTGACCCATTCTGCACGACTTTCCTTTGGCACTGATTCTTTCCTTCTTTTTTCTCCATGTACCTTCCTTCTATTTACTCTGCATTGACCTTCAAAGGCCAGAAAATTCTCACTGCCATCTGTTAGCATTCTTGGACCCTACCTGGACCCGCTAGCCATTTTGGCTTGACTTTGCGCATGGGAAAATACCATCGTCAGCAGTGTCAACCTAGATTACAAAGAATAGTGACTGCATGGGGAACCATTAGACAAATTATTTTGACCTGCTCTAACAATTTAAATATCTTTCATTTTATTTCACAAATAAAAACATTTGAATTTCATGACTTGACTGGGCTACTCAACCCTCTCTTAGCGAAAGGAGCAATCTCGAGTGACCTTGAATAGTCAGGTTTTGCCTCAGATATCCTTAATCACGGGACACATTAACAAGGTCAGGACAGCATAAACCCTGAGCAGCATACAATTGGAATGGAGCCCCATTGTGCCTGTTCAGCCTTTGCTTAGCTAAGTGGCCTCTCTTTTCCCCCATCTCTCCTAGGTCTCATTTCAGGGCTTGGTCAAATAAAGTTGAAAACACTTAGATGCAAGTACTTCTGGCTCACTGGGGAATACTGATAATATTGGATCCTATTACCAATGCCCAGTCGCATGCAATCCTTCTGCAAGCTCAATGATGAATAATTATAAAAGGGATGAGTACATGCTGGGACAGGAGATAACCCCAAAAGACCGAGAGCTTCTCATCCTATCTGGGACCCATGTGGTTCACAAATGTCTCCCTGGTCATCTCCAGCCATTCTATCTCTTCTCAGGCCATCACCTCTACTTTCTCCCAAGTTCCCAAATTGAACTCCTCCCCTGGAACCACCTTGGGCTTTGACAGGCTATCTTTGGCCTTATCTTACAAACTCTTTATCTTTATTTATTGTCTTCTGCCCTTAAGAATGTAAGCTCCTTGAGGGCAGGACTATCTTGCTGGATTGTATTTATATCCATAGCTCTTAGCACAGGGCCTGGCACATAGTAAACACTTAATAAAGGCGCTCACTCTCTCTCTTTCTCTCCCCCCTCCCTCTCTCTCTCTCCCTCTCTCTCTCTCTCTTTCTCTCTCTCCCCCCCACATATCTATCTAGTGCAGAGGGCTGCCTTTGCTCTGGACATCCCTCCTCTTTGTTCTTGGACTCCCTGATATTTTCTGAAATCTTCCATATCCCATGTTTGTTATTCTTGTCTGATCCAACCAGGCACCTTGCATTAACTAATAAATCACATTTCCTGCCTGTGACATGGAACAGAATAAAGCCATCAAACATATTCGGTGAAGAACCCATCCCATCCCTATGAGATCCATGATTTATGTTGCCCTGGCATGAAAATGACTGGCACCCGGGCATCCCCCATAGCTCCTAGTGATGTTGAGGATTATTGGATGGACAGAGCCTGAGTGTGGCCTCTCCCACGTGCCCAGTAACAAGCAGACAATTTCCAGAGTTATGTCGCACCCCATTTTGGATCCCTGTTTCTGCCCTTACGCTACCCCAGAGGTTTTGTCCTGTGTTTTGAGCCTCCTCTTAAATAACTTGCCTTTCTGTGACCTGTCTGGTTCTTGGGAAAAACACCCCTAGATCCCCTAGCTGTGATGGAGCCCTAAGATGTCATGGTATATCACTGTACTGTAAAAACAGAGACTATGGTGCATACAAGGGAACAAAGGAAGGCCTGTATGAAACAGCAGGGCCAGCACTGGAGTGGAACCCTGAGGAGGAAGGAAGGAAAGGGAGGCCAGAGGGATGCAGGGAGGCCAGAAGCAGCCCAATTTCACACCAACCTGGAAGGAGGCCCAGAACAAAAGGAATCTTTGGGATATTTATTTGGTGCTGCCTCGTTAAATGCTAAAGGTTTGATGTAAGATGACTCTGTATTTTGGGTGTTGGTTGGATCTTTTTTTCCTGCTGATGACTCTTCAATTTCTAATAAAATATTATACGTGGTATAATTTTTATTTTCAAGCAAGTGCTTTCCCGATATTAGCTTGTGGACCTTCTGTACTGATGGATGGATCACGGGGCCAACTACGTGCTCTTCCTGCGTCCTTTTTCTCCCCTCCCCAGGCAGAGACAGGATGGATGACCTCAGGAGAGAGAAGCTGGAAATCTGTCTCGGCCACGCGCACTTGAGGAAGTAGGAGGCTGCAGAGGATGATAATGGAAGCCAGAGTCTAAGATTTCCCTTCTCCTCCAACAAGTGCTTGCAAAGCTGATACAGGCTTCCTCCCTCAGAAAGGTTCTAGGCCCCGTTACCACCCCAGGGCCTCCTCACCACTGAACTTCGGTGCCATGCTATCTACGGCACACACTTCATTCCCCCAATCCTTTGCCCCGTGGAGATGAGCTTACTGACGGGCTGGGGAAGGACATTCACTTTCCGATCATCTCTCTGACATTATGCTGGGTGCTCTGCTTTTCACAAACCAATCTTGGAGGCCGGTCCCTCAGCTCACCTTTGTCTATGAGCATTTGGGAAATCATAAAAAGGCTGAGTCTTTGTGGGTAATTGGATGGCCTGTGCTTTCTGTTATTGACAGGCTCTGATTTTTTAAAGTGCCATTTGCAAGAAGTAAAGTTCAGTTCTGTTTATTAGTCCCAGAGAGTCCAGGCATGCTTATGTCTCTGGGACTTTTATGAATAGGATTATGATTATAGAGCAAGTATATATTCTATCTTCATAGTCTTTTCAAGGGCTTTTAAAACACAAATGCACCATTCTCTCTCACTTATTTAGTGCCTATTACTGCTGCACTCAACTCTTTTATGTGAGAGAACTGTGAAATTATTGAAAAGTAGGTACCGCCACCCTCCCGACCCCCTCCAAAATAAAAGCATTAACAAAAACACTGATCCTACCTTTTAGAGAAACTGGTTTTCATCATTTCAACAGGTTTTTGTTGAATAGCTTACATAAATATTAGCTCTGCTCTAGGCATCTTGAGGGATGCCAAAATGGGAGCGAACAATCTAAAAGAGGAATGTGGGGTGATCTCGTGGCAGAGATCCTAGTGCCGCTCATGCCTCCAGACGCCTGGAACTTTTCAGAAATCTTTCAGGCTCCCAAATTACATTTGATGCATAAAAATCCTACAGCTCTAACCAACGTTTCCATGGCACTATCTAATGCTCCTAACTAGCTCTTCTGAGAAATGGAAGAGACTATTATGAATTATTATGTATTATTAGAAAATTATGTATTATCATGAACAAATGTCATTTTGCAATCTGTTGCCCTCTGAGTAAGTTTCAAAGTTCAGCCCTGAGTGCCTGTCTCCTCTAGCCACATTTCTTCTTCTATATTTATTTGATCAGTTCCTCCTCACAACTTCTTTCTTTCAGTCATGGAAAGAGACGATGGCAGCCCAAGACGAAACCGGTTTAGAACATGAGATCATCTGCAGAACATCACTGAGGAAGAAAGAGGCAAGATTACAGGTACAACAAAAGAGAAAAAAACAGCAGATGGGGAGATGAACCTGCAGAAACTTGTTATCATGAGGGCATTTACAAATGAAGCTGGAAGAACAAATAGGTACGCAAAAAAAAACAAACCCAAAAAACAAAAACGAAAACAAAAAACAACCTACTAACCTTTTTGTAGTAAATGATTTTCATTATCGATGATGAGTGCAAGTTCCACATCTGGATTCTAATATCTCAGGAAGTGAAAAGGGCAATAAGGAATGACTGTTAAGGAGGGAAAGAATCCATAAGACCCTGACAAGGAACACAGCAGAGGGGAGTGAACAGAGAGCTGGATCTGGAGTAAGGAAGACCCCTGACACTTAACTGCCGTGTGACCGTGGGCAAGTCACTTAGCCACAGTTTCCTCATCAGTCAAATGGGGACACCTGTTTCACAGGGTTGTTGTGAGGCTCAAATGAGAATGTAAGTAGAGTTCTAAATAAATGTCAGTCTTGTGTTGTTGATATAAGAACCCAAGATTTACCATATCCTAGTTATACTCTAAGGCTATAAGGATAGGAAGAAAAAAAAAATACAAGCTGCTAGAAGTACAAAAATCACAGACCAAAGAATTAGAATTAGAAGCAGACTTTTCAAGGAAGATAAGGGAGGATGCAGAATTTGGAATGTAACATTTGCAAAATTGAGAAATACAAGCCAGGAGCCCAGAATTATTCACCCAACAAAACTGAGAATGCTTTATGAAGATGAGAGATGGATATATGAGAAGCAAACATACTTTGAAAAGTTTAAAGGAACATAGCCACTTCAAGGAAGTCTTTCAACAACAAACAGGACTCCCAACAGAAAAAGATAAGTATTTTTTAAAAATTAAGATACAATCAGTGGCTAATAGAATGTGATAGCCCTAAATCACTAAAAGATCTCAAAGAAATATTTTTTTTAAAAGTGGGAAAGCAAGGGTCAGAATAATGCCTAAAATATAACCATATAGTAAAACTTCTATTATTAATGAAGTCCAAGATTAAGAAACTGAATTATTAATATTAGGCAAAGCAAATTTGTTTATTAAGGTTTTGTTAATTTTGGATTAATGATAAGAAGAATAAAAAAGGTATGTATTCCCTTCTGTTAGAATGGCCAAATAAAAGAGAGACCTGAACATTGGAATACTAAATGAAAATGGATAAACCTCCCCAATAAGTACAAAAGAGTCAGAGTATTCAACAATATGCCTAGAAATATCTAAATAGATTCAAAATGAAAGACTAGTCTAAAACTTACAGTGGAAAGTGGGAGTGGAACGAATGGTATTGAACAAAGTTGAATTCAAACCAGAAAGTACTAAAGGAGGTAAATGACATTATATTATTTTAAAGTGCTCTCTAGAGTATATCAGTCTTAAATCCATGTGTGCTTATTAATTCTGCAGCAAAATTCATAAAGGAAACCCACAAAGCTTTGCAAAAGCAAACAAAAAAATAGAGACTTTTTTAACACTCTATTATCAGTACATCATAAATGTAACAAAAAGATAAATAAGAAAAATTACAGAGCTAAATATGCTATTAAATAAGCTAGTTCTAATACATATATGGAGAGACTTTAGTGGGAGAAGCAATGAGTATACTTCTATTTTTCCTTGATGTACAGAATTCCATATAAAAATTGATATTATATTGCATCACAAAGATGACATAAGCAAGTACAGAAAAAACAGATATTTGGTACATTAGAGATCATAATGCAAGCAAATAAACAAAAAAAACCCAAACTCTCGTAACAGTGGTACAGTGAATAAAAGGTGCAGGTGCTTTTAGGAAACAAAAAAATGACTTATTAAATAATGATTGGGTAAAAATATTTTACTGTGTAATGGAAACACCCTGGCACGTGGGAATTCACATTGGGTTCTCTTTCCTTTCATCTCCTGAACAAGGTGTAGCTTCCTCTTGACCTGTGTCCTTCTTGCTTCACTGCTGAGGCCTTTGTTTTGGTACAGACTCAACTATGCTTTCATGCTTAGTTTTTTTTGGGACACAAGACAGACTAGGGATTCGAATCCACACAAAACCGTGCGCCCCCCTCGCACCTAGTACCATGCACACTAGTACTGGCACTACAAGGAACTGCAGACTGAAAGGGTTTCAGAAAAATACACTGATGTGGAGACATCAACTAATGGGAAATTAGAGGCAAGGTATCTGGAGGGAGGCTACTCAGAAGAGAGTGTTGTTGCTAGTGCAGGCATGTAAAGAGAGATAGCAGTAGTAGTAATAATGATAATATGCTAGCATTTATATAATATTTGAGATTTGTAAAGTGCTTTTACAAACATCTTATTTTTACAGATGAGGAAACTGAGGCAGACAGTGATAAGTGACTTCCTAGAGTCACACAGCTTGTGTTTGAGGCTGAATTCGAACTCGTCTTTCTGACTGCAGGCCCAGCACTCTATCCACCTTGACCCTTAACTCTCACTGAGAGAAGGTGCGAGAAGAGATGAAGATGTCTAATCCCACTGGGACCTGGAGAGAATTCTGCAGGCCACAATAGTTGCATAGTTATTAAGGGGGAATAAGGTTTGGAAGAAGAGGGAGTCACAATATGAGAAACAATCTGGACCCATCCCTGCAATGCTAATGAGATCTATGTAGACTCTGCAGGTGCTGAGGAAAAGATAAAATCTGAGTCCTTTCCCCACATGGAGGGAACTCTCAGCCCCAGAATGATCAATTTTCCACACACACACACACATACACACACACACACACACACACACACACACACTCACTTTAGAAGAGGAGAGTTAGCATTGACTGTGTATGGATATGAACCCTTTGCATTCTCTTAAGTTAAATAAAACTTGTCCTCTATTTGATACACTGTTACCGTGACTGCTTTCATGGGAACTGAAGGTCCTTTTAGAGAAAAAGACAGAATGTAATGTTTGATGTTTTCAGGAAAAAACTCTGGGAGAAGCATGAGCACACCCTGTACCTCATTACCTTAGATTTCAAGATGGAACGGATCTTAGAGGCCATTTTACAGATGAAGAAACTGGGACTGAGAGGGGTTATTAGTTTCCTAGGGTCACACTGCTAGTAAGTGTAAGAGGCAGGACTTGAACTCAGGCCTATGTAGCGCCATGCCCAGCAGGCATCCACTAAGCCTAGTAGGTGCTTTAAAAATGAACCCAAGACTCTGGGGGCCTGATTCACAAATAGGCCTAAGTAGCATGGCCTTAGGTCAAAAGTTTTGTTCAGGGAGGGAGAGGGCATGAGGGGAATAAAACTATGTGGAAAGGTTTCTCTTCTGAAAAGATATTTTCTTCTTGTATACAATAAAAATATAAAAAGAAAAAGAAAGAACTCATTGGGAGTTCCGTATATGAAACGAAATCACAGGTTGGTTTTGTTTTGTCTATTAGTCGTGTCTGACTCTTCATGACCCTATTTTGGGGTTTTCTTGGCAAAGATCCTGGACTGGTTTGCCACTTGCTTCTCCAGTTCATTTGACAGATGAGGAAACTGAGGTAAATGATTTTTCCATCATCTCATGATGGTTTTTTTTTTTAATTCAGAAGAACAGGATCCAGCAGGTTGTTCAGCTCCATCTTTGCCTTGGTCTTTGGCCTTTCTTCCTTCCTCTATTTCAAATAAAGTTTGCGTACATATCTCCTTTTAAAGACGGACTCCACGAAAATGGTGTCATTTTTTAAAAAACATCTGAGCTCTGGGGCAGACCCACATTTGCTGCTATCTCGCTTTTCTAAATCCTGTAAGATAACACAGCAGGCACAAAGCACTTGAAAGAAGTAGACTAGTATGAACACCACATAGGCCTTTTCAGATAACATTTCTAGTGTTCTTTTGAAATGGGACTCCATGCGTAGCAGTTTACATTTGGGGATGGTTGAATTTCTTAAGATCGCTCTAGGTGGGGAGTCACAGAGAGCTGGGTGTAGACGCTTTCCACTTTCCTGTGGCCACGTTCACATTGGGGTAACTGGGGACTTCCCCAGCTACAGACAGAATTAAAACTTTATGTGGAACTCAAGATTCCCAGAACACTCGAGTTAAGGGCACGCTGTTCCTTTGATGAATGACCCAAGCTTTAGAAAATGATTTATCATTAATCATTACAAAAAATAGTCCTAACAATGTATAAGCTCAAAATAGGACTATTTTTAATAGCTGAGTGTTTATTACAACTGTATCGCTTTGAATAAGTTGGTTGGAATCAGAGAAAATCCAAAAACTTTATTCTGGGAAATGACAGAACTGTTTCACCAGTGCTCTTTTTGGCCATATCCATCGAGGTAACATAGGTCAGCAGAATAAAAATTTGGTACGTGATTGTTATTTTTCTAAGGGTGTGATGGCCAACGGTGGGGTGGGCGTTCTATTTTTCTTTGCTTGACGTGAATAATGCTATTTTAAAGTAAGTGAAAACATCCAAGGAACCTCATTTGCAAGGCCACCCAAAAGTTAGCATCTGCCCATTCTTGGCCCACTCCACTCCTCCCCTGCCATCTTCCCCATTGCCCTCCCCCAAAAGCTAATGACAGCCTTGCAGATTAGGAAGTTACTGTCTCCTCTTCCTCTGGAGCACAGGAGGCTGCATTTCTAGCTTAGAAAGAGAGATGTCCAAACCAGTTGAGTCCCCTTGGACTATGTTCCTCTCCCTAAGACAGTATGAGATAACATTTTTAGGAATCTTGGAACAAGGAAAACTCATAATATGTTAAAGGACAGTCTGGGGTGAACATTTTGGAATAGGCATTTAATAATTTCTAGGATCAATAGGAATAAAGGAAGAGGGTACTTCCCTCAGATGGGTCATAGCTCTTTTCAGTGTGAGCATTTCAACCTGTGTGGCAAACTCTAGAGATGAGGGCTTTCGTTGTCTGGACTTAAGAAAATAATGGAGAAACTCTTAATAACGCAGACGAAACTTTAAAATGTATTGTTTTTAGAAAATTGGCTGCTAAAAGTTTCCCTGCACACCCCTACTTTCTACTCTTAATCCTTTTCCTTAAGAAAGGACTTCTATCTTCCCTCAAAGTCCATATCCCTTCTCTTCTGGAGTCTTTGTCCTACTTCCTGCATCCTCCTTCCCCCTGGACATGGCATGTTTGTTGGGTGGGTCACTCAGCTGGGTTCCCTAGTTCTGCTTCTCTTGGCGTCTAGACTCTTGACTACCAAGGGTGCACACTCACGTTCATTCTTTCCCTCTGTCCCTCGCTCCCTTCCTTCATGCTACATCTCTGTGTCTGTATCTGCCTAGAGAACATGCATCCCTACTCCATGCCTTAAACTATGGGCAGATAGCTCTGCTGTGGGACGTTAGGGCTGATGGGGGATAGATACCCCACCTCCTAGTCCACAAAGCTACTCCAGGTCCGAATGCCTTAAACTCTAGAAATGTTTCCAGGGCTTGACATATTTAGCTTTTTGACAGCCTTCAGGAGTTTGGCCAAAACCAACCAATGGGCAGCTGCCCTGTCAATTCACATAGAAATCTTCACACTTTGTGAAGGGACTACAGGGGGTAGACATTAATATCTCATTACTTCTCTTACTGGTCCCTCATTTTCTGTGATAACATCAAATAGCTGGACCATATCCTCTCCTGCCCCCCACCCCCCAAGAGATTATAATTGACTGGAGTGATAACAAAACATTGAGAGAGACATATGCGAAGTAATATCAGGAGGAAGAGAGCACAACCAATTTGTTGGTTTAGGGAAGGATTTGCATGGGACATTGGACCTGAGCTGAGCCTTAAAGGATGGTGAGGAGGGAGTGCGTTCTGGGCATGGCAGACAACCAGCACATAGGCCTGGAGGCAGGACAAGACCATGGCATCCATAGTATTTGCCTTCATTCCTACCAAAGGCTAGTGGATGTCTAACTCCCCACACTGCAGCAAGCGATCAGGGAGCCAACTTTTGCATTCTAGGAATCAAAATGGAAAATTCCATAGCTATCAGCTATGTGTGTTCATTAGGCAACTGGTATTTGGCAGGAAAGGAGGCAAGTGCCAAGATCTAGGACTTGGGATTCTGCTTCCACAATTAAAAAGTAGTGATTAGAAGCTTATCTGGAACATGAAATACACACCCCTAGATTGCCACCATTTAAGGGAGCAGCTAGATAGGATTCTCTCTGAGGAGAGCAGAGTAGCCAAACTTCTGGCCCCAACCCCCTGGTAGGAATTCAAGTCTTCTTTGAGGAAGCTAGAGATGTCCAGTCTTTTTTTTTTTTTTTTTAATTATTTATTTATTTTTAGTTTTCAACATTCACTTCCATAAGATTTTGAGTTTCAAATTTTCTCCCCATCTTTTCCCTCCCCCCCCACCCCAGATGGCAAATAATCTGATATAGGCTCTGAATATACATTCATATTGAACCTATCTTCACATTATTAGAAGAATTAGAACCAATGGGAGAAATCATGAGAAAGAAACAAAAAAAAAGAAAAAAAAGAGAGAGAGAGCAAATAATATGCTTTGATCTACATTCAAACTCCATAGTTCTTTTTCTGGATGTGGACAGCATTTTCCATCATGAGTCCTTTGGAGTTGTCTTAGATCCTTGCATTGCTAAGAAGAGATGAGTCTATCGAAGTTGGTCATCACACAACATGGTTGTTACCGTGTACAACATTCTCCTGGTTCTGTTCGCTTCACTCAGCATCAATTCATGTAAGTCTTTCCAGGTATTTCTGAAGTCCATCTGCTCTGCATTTCTTATAGCACAATAGTATTCCATGACATTGATATACCACAACTTGTTCAGCTATTCCCCAATGGATAGGCATCCCCATTTCCAATTCTTGGCCACCACAAAAAGAGCAGCTATAAATATTTTTGTACATGCGGGTCCTTTTCCCATCTTTACGATCTCTTTGCGATACAGACCTAGAAGTGGTATTGCTGGATCAAAGGGTATGCACAGTTTTATAGCCCTTTGGGCTAGAGATGTCTATTCTGTTTCCCTTCAAGCCCCACAATGATACCCTGATGCTACATGTGGGGGGGAGGACTGCCTTTGCTACACAGATAACACAGCAATGAATTAAAATTTTTCAAAACAGAATGGAAATGGTTAGTTTCTTTCCTGTGCCTCTTGTTCATTGTGCATCAAATGAAGAATATCAGAGACAGTAAGAGGTATCACCCACTCATTTTGCTGAAACTCATCTCCCATTCTTGTTCCCCCAAAGCACCTGATGGCTTTCAAGTATCTCCAGTGAGCTGCTTTAAAAATGTGGCCATTTCAAAGAATATTTCCTGGACGGAAAAAATTGAGGTTCTACTCAATTGATGTCTGTTCTTTAGTTCCCAGCACATTTCTTCCTCTAGCCCTCAAACTATTTTAGGCCTACTCAGAACCCCCTGCTCCCTCCTTACTGCTGCCTCCATGGAGCTAGATCACAAGACCCAAACCCAAACATCCCATTCCTTTAGCAGCTTGCTTTACCGGTAGCCCCATTTGGACTCTGGGTAATTTTTCTGAAGGGAGAAAACCTTAGGAGCGTACATACTCAGGCTGAATTGCCTTCAACTACTTCTATTTGATGGTAACCTGCTTGTAACTGTGAGATGGCCAGTCACAGTGACTCCCAAGCCTTTCCACCTATCCCCTCTCACCTCTGTATGTCCATTAGACCGTGAGCCCTTTGGTGGCAGCGAATCTTTTAGCCTTTCTGTGGATTGCTAGATCTTAGCACAGGGCCTGGCAGAAAGTGAGCACTTAATATATTCTTGTTTACTTGAAAGATATGTGGGTGGAAGATAGAAAAATCCATAATCCAGCAAGCAGAAAGCAAAGATATGAGAGATAGGGCATGGAAGTGGACAGGAGTGCTTGGCCAAGGGTTGAGATTCACCCTAGATTTTGATTGCCATGGAGTGAGGGCAGTAGCATTGGGGATATGCCATTTGGTACAGCAAGAGATGTCCAAAGAGACTGGAAACTTGGTGCCCCCTCCCATCCCTAAGGGAAGCCTTGTGAGGGGCAAGGCCAGCATACTGGTTCCTTACTTATCAGCAGAAATGTTAAGCTGGGTGTGTGTTTTAGTCAAGGCTCATAAATGAAGAAAAGATAAAAGAGAGAGAACTTTTTTTAACCTAGGGCGAGAAAAAGTTAGTTTCAGACTAAACCTGGGACTTTGGTACCTAATTTATAACAATTGGACAAAGGAGAAGACAGTAGAAGCCTGGAGATGAGTTGTGAATTCTGATACCTCCAGAAAGAAAATGCTAAGCCTGATAAGAAGAGCAGAGCGCAGGACCAAGCTTGGGCATTTTTCCCCCTTTCCCTTTTCATTTTACTTGACGCCCCCATTTTCCCTACCACATTTTGTAAAAAGTTCTGCTCCACAAATGGAGGGCAATGAGTTTCTTGGAAAGTGAAAGCCACATCCCTGAAGGGGAGAAGGGAAGGAAGTGAGTTGTACAAGCATGCTCAGTGGGTGATTCACAACTCCCCAGTGCCACGCTTTGCTTCTAGATGAAACATCACTGTGGAGCCAGCTTGAAGGCACTGTCTTTTAAAAGCAAAGCAGAAGAATATGGTAGGCTGATTCACCAAGGTCCTATGCTCTTCTGCAAACTGAACAAAATAGAATCACGATTTCTGCTGACCTTTCTCTGGCCATCACTTAAATTGGACTATAATGTAAATGACTCATATGGAGTTAATGTGCTGTTTTTCCCATATGAGTCATTTACATTATAGTAGGAATTCATTTGTCCATTTTGTAAGAGCAAAGTGCCAGTAGTTTCTGTGGTGGGGTAGTGGGTGAATGAGGCACATGAGTGCATGGGGGTCCGCAGGGAGAGCTGCTCCAGTGGGAAAACACTAAAAAGAAACGCTTGCCTATTGGCTCATTTTCCTCAGTTCCCCTCAGATAAATACTACCCAGAGAAGGCTCTTCTAGATAGGCTGAAACTCCTCGCCTTTCCGCGGGACCACACGGCAGTTCCTAGTTTACTCTAGTGATGCAATCTGACTCAGAGGCTGGACTCAGAGGAAAAGTCTTCATGAGTCTCCTGCCGGCTGTGAGGCTTTCAGGCAGCCCTGGGAGCGGCCTCCTTCCCATCTCCTGTGGCAATGCTGGTGCGCATACTGTGTTCAAGCCATGGATCACTGGGCACATTGTGTCTCTGTCTATGGCAGTGAGAAAAATCAATTGCAGTCTGGAAAAAGTTGGAAGCACTGTTGCAGAAGAGCTCTGCAGACTTCAGGTACTTAAGGGCACAGGGGTTGGGATGGGTGGTCAGCAAGTGAAGACCCCAGAAAAGGGCTAAGAGCCTTTACTAGATTATTGCAAGAGAAATTAAGGAGTCCAAAGAGGAAAGTAAACACCGTAGGCCTGGAAATGATTCTGGCCTCTCATTAGTAACCATCAGTATGACTGTTGGTCAATATAACATAGACACGGTAGTGGGGTGGGCGAAAGAGACCTGGCCTCAGAGTCAACAAGATCTGAGTTTGAATGTCACCCCTGTTGCCACAAGCAAGTCACTGAACATCTCAGCAACTCTCTAAGACTATAAGTTGCAGTAGAGGTGCTGACCTTCATTGGGAAGGGGAGTTTCCTCAACTGGGCATTCCCTATTACCAATGAAATGACAAGTCCAATCTTTATTCCTTCCTTACATACATGGAGCTACTGAGAATTCTAGGTATTGTTAGTGTCGAAGGAAAAGAAAGGGGATTTGCTCCAGAGCTGAGCATTTTGACATTTTGACATTTTGACAGTCTCTCCCCAACCCTGTGCATCCCCAGCAACAGAACATTACTGCATTACAGCTCAGATGTGGGAATGCCAGGATAAATATCACAGAGCCTCACACAGAGAGGAACTACGGCATATTTCACGGCCCACTCATAATTCCTCTCACCTGCAAAGTTTCCACATCCTAAGAATAAGCCTGGGATCTCGGGTGGTGGCCAAGGTTTGCCTGGTGGCCTCCAAGTGCTCCAGTGTCCCTGGGTACCTCCATGACCTCCATATTAGAGTGTACCACTTTCTACTGAGTAGACTGACACAGGAACATCTTGAGGTCATATGTCCCTTGAATATTCTAATGTACTCCGAGTTGGTCCTTGATCTTCAGGGTGGTTGGCCAAAGCTCAGTTTGACCTTGGAAGAGCAGGCGCCAGGCCAGAGACTGGCCACACCTCAAGTGGCCTGTCAATTGTGGTTCAAGAAGTTGCTAAATTTTTTTGCTTCTGTGGAGGGGTAGAGGGCAGAGCTTTCTTAAACTTTTTTGTCATGAACTTTGGCTGTGTGAGGAAACCTATGGACCCTTGCTCAATTTTGTTTTTAATTTGAAAGAAATGATGAATTTCAGCCAGATGTCAGTTAAAATAAAGATGTATTTTTTTTTCCAATCCAAGTTCACAGATCATCTCAAATTTAACCTTGGACCTCAGGTTCAGAACCTCTAATCTAGATGAATGGCCCACCAATTATCCTGAATTTATTAGGGACATTTTTTCAGAGCAGTTGATTTCTGATAAAGGGCATGAGTTATCATTTGCCTACATAAAGGGCTAATAACTCAGATCTGTCCAAGAACTGGTCTGAGCTGTGTATCAGAAGTTCAGAAAGATTCATGGGCTCCATGCATGAATAATATCAAGATATTTTTCATAGACACTTAGCTACTGAATATTTTAAAAGGCCCTGAATTTGTTCATGGGTGAATCCATCCTCCTTGTCTTTGCCATGAGCAATTAGAGCAGCACAGAGGCTCTTGGTGCATCACTCAGAGTGCAAGGTGTGGTGCTGCCTGAAGGCTCAGGGGTTGGCAATATCAGTAGAGTGGGATGTAGGCGAGGTGGTCCTTTGCAAACTTGCAAAACAGCATCCACTTCTGATGCTCTTAAGCTACTCTGTCCTGAAGCTACCAGGGGAACTAGACAAAAGAGGTGGGACACAGAAGTCCATCTTCTCATCTCAAATATGTAACAAACAGAGAGAAAAAAACCCTGAGAGAACAGCGAATGATTTCATAGGGACTTAGTGTTTTCAAGATGAAAGCCAGAGAGAGGCAAAAGTCCATCAAGTGTTTCTGTTTAACGCATCCATCACTACGTGGCCAAAGCAGCTGAGTGGGAGGACGAAGCCAGGATGCTTGTTGGAGGTTAAGTCCAAACACAAGAAGCCAGCCCCCCCAAATGGATGATGAGGTCCTGAGGATAACTAGTTGTGTGGGAGGAGAAGAGCCTTTAAAAACATGAAACCTCAATTCAAGTTCAGGGCAAGAAGATTGAATCCAACATGTTAATACCTCCTAGAAAAAGATAATAAAGGCAGGAACATTCCACTGGAAACACTAGAAAATCAAGATTGCAATGAAGCCATCACACTCCTCGATCTCTGGAATGGGAGAAAAGGTGAATCACAAACTTAGGAATGTTCAGGGCCTTCCTTTAGGCACTGCTCCACTGAGACAAATAAACCGGACTCAAGCATAAGTTGGTAGAAAGGTTGGAGAAATGCTTGCTAATGGTTTAAGTGGTGTAACCAATTCAGAAGTACTCTTTTACCAAATAAAATCTGGGGAAAAAGGACATGCAAGCTGTCTAGGGGAAATAAGTAGGATTGACAACTGTGCTATTATTTCAGGAGGAAAACAAAGTTTCTAAAAGGCAAAGTGACAGTCAATGGCCATTGTGGAAAGAGGTTGTTACTTTTAATGATCAGGGCAACATTTTGGACCCTAGCTTGAATGTGAGCCCGGACACTGAGAAAATCGGCCTAAAGGTAGAGGATTGTAGACAATAGAGCTAAAGAAGGGCTCTTTCTAGCAAAGTAATTATGTTGCCCCTCTAGATGACCCAAAGTACTAGCACTTTTGTTTTTTGATCTGCAACAAATAACTCTGTATGATAAAGACTGTATCTGTTTCCTGGAAACATCATAACTCTGTTGTTTGCTTGGTAGGTGGGGAAGGAAAGGGGATGGGTGGGCTTTGTACAGAGCATAAGGCTTCGTGTTAGTTATTGCAGAAAATCTAAATATGAAGAAGATATGCTCCGAGCCCTAGAAGTCATCATGGTTCAGTTGTAGAAGAATGGGTGGCAAGTGGGACCAGATGACTTCCAAAGGCCCTTTCAGCTCTCTGATGCTGTCTCTGATTTACATATAGTTCTGTCCAAAGCTGGGCAGGGGAATGCAAGAGATGGCCTTGTCCACCTGACCTTTGTCTTCTCACCCGTCACACAGTCCAGCACAGTGGAGGATTAACCAGTGTAGAGGGCCTTATTTCTTTTTAGTTTCCAGCTACTCAATTAATGGTGTAGAAAACTTCATTTGTGTGGCTGCTAACCTACATCAAACACTCAATGGGATCTTGAAACAATAACAAGATAAGAGTTTTGACCTTAGTCTCGGTATAATGACCCCTGAACTCGAGTCTAGAAAACATTAGCTCAAACAGGAACCGAGGTGTTGGAGGCCATATTCTACAAGCCAATTAATTAAGCCCATGGTTTCTTGGTAGTTTGGGTTCATAGCAGGCAGGTTAATTTGAAGAAACACTTATTGAGGGTGACAGAGGCAGCATAGCTCTTTTCCTAGTATAGAAGAGCATTGCTCCAAATCAAGTGTCCTGGAATTTTGCTGGGAGCTGACTTGATCCTGACCAAGACAATCATTCTCAATTAGTCACAGAGGATTTTGATTTCACTAAGTGCTTGTGTAAATGCTGGGACTGGATAAAATAGGTGTGGACTAGCCAATGTTTTAACCATGCCTGCAATTCAGCGTGAGGGAAGAACGTGGTTATATCCTGGGGATAGAGGACACAGAACGTTTCTATGAAAGAAATCCATCCAGTGTCCTGCCTGTATGGTAGTTAAAGTGCAATTGGGAGTATTTAGATCCACTAGGCATAAAAGTGAGAAACTTCCTTTTTTAATTAATAAAAGTTAATGACTCTAATGGTGATGAAAAAATCAATGTATGTAGATCTTACTTTTCCTTCGTTATTTTCCCTGGGAATAATCTGCTGTGTGAGGGAAATATTTTAAGGATACCCTGAAGCCCCATTTCCAGCAGGTGGATGGAAGCTGCTATGGAAACTGGGAATTTAACATGAAAAATAGTCCACAGTGAGTGTCAAACTTCTCCAAATAGTGGGTGAGGCCCCTAACCAAAGGAAAAAAAAAACATACTAGACGTTAGTGTGTTAAGTAGAGACCCCAAAATAGTCCTCTCTCAGCAACACCATAGGCAGAGATCACCAGCAGCAGCCCTCCCTTTAATCATAGGCATATATATGGATGCAACACTATCGGAGCCAATTTAATCAGAAGAGACTCTAAAGAGAAGAATACAATACAGGTCCAAGGCTCACCTACATTGTTAAATGATGGCAACATCTGAATATTAAAAAAATAATTTAAAACCAGTGCCAAAAAGGAAAATAGACATAGCCATTGTGATACAATAAGAATTGTTGATAAGTAAATTGTCTTCTCCCACGAAAAGGAAACCTATAATCTTTGCTCCTGAACAAAATTATAGGTGTGATTAAAAACCTTAGAGAATAGTAGAATTATTTAAATTAGATTCCACAGCTCTATATTTCATAATTATGAGAAGCTGCTTATTCAAAATTATGTATAATGGCATGATTGTGTAATTTCTTTTCTAATAAGGAATTACTTGCTAATAATTTTTCATTGGTTCCTGGGTGCTTATCATAGTAAGCAATCTCAGTGACATTATTTTATTAATACTAATTAAAAGGGGAACAAACTTTTATTGTTTTCATTTAAATTGTGCAGGAGACTTTAGAAATAGCAGTTGTACTTTTTTCTGTTTTCTTTGCCCCAACTGTATCAAGACCCTTAGCAAATTTTCGACAATATGCACACTAGAGAATAGCAGACATCTGTGAGCTCCTAGAGGCTAGGTGACGTCAGCAAATAGCACAAGTGTAGCCATTTTTGTCTGCTTTTGATATCATTCAGAAGTCATGTAAAATACTTGTTTCCTATTTATTGACATAGAGTAAATACATGACGGATGCTTCACAGGGTCCCGATAAAGGCAGACTCTAAACACAGCTAACTTAAGCCCCCCCCCCCCCAAACAAGTACTCCAAAATAAGGAGCATTGCTAAATGTCCTCAGTCACTGGGCTTTGTGGCCTGCCATGGGAATACCTCTCCTGACAGCCTTGCCAAGCTAACCTTAGAGTCCAAGGCTGTTGACAGAAATGAGTTACCTGCCCAGTGTGGGTACCACTGTGACGGGAAGCAGGCATGGGAGTAGTGCTTGGGCTTTTGTTTGTGGGGCGGACTACTGATACCTTTCCAAAAGGCATGTGGCAGGATACTCCCCTTTTAGATTAAGCTCCTTGAGGGCAAGGACTTGCTTTTATCTGTACCCCTAGCACTTATTTGCCTGGCACACAGTAAGCACTTAATAAATACTTGTTGCTATTGTTCCATAAGAAATGATGAGCAGGTGGATTTCAGAAAAACCTAGAAAGACTTGTATGGTCTGATGCTGAGTGAAGTGAACAGAACCAGAAGAATGTTGTGCACAGTAACAGCCACGTTGTGTGATGACTAACTTTGATAGACTTAACTCCTCTCAGCAATATAAGGATCTAAGACCACTCCAAAAGACTCACAATGGAAAATGCTCTTCACATCTGGAGAAATAACTATGGAGTCTGAATGCATATTGAAGCACACTATTTTCTCCTTTTTTTTGTTTCTTGTTTCCTGTGGTTTTTCCCTTTGGTTCCAATTCTTCTTTATAACATGACTAATGTGGAAATAGGTTTAATACAACCGTACGTGCATAGCCAAATCAGATTGCAAGCTATCTTGGGGAAGGGGGAGCAAAGGGACGGGGAGAAAATTTAGAACTCAAAATCTTGTAGAAGTGAATGTTGAAAACTAAAAAGCAAACAAACAAAATTTTTAAAAAAGTTAAAAAAATAAATAAATGCTCTTTGACCAACACAGAGTATTTAGCAAAGGTCCATGCCACAGCATGGTCAGTAGTCATGAATGAAACTGATTCTAAGCATACTGACCATCTAATATTCAGTGTAGCACAGTAGAAAGCATACTGAATTTAGAGTCAGAGGACCTGAATTCTAATTCCAGCCTGAGTAACCTTGGTCAAATCATTTCAACCATCTCTAAAGTGAGGGGGTTGAGCTAGAGAGCCTCTCCAATCTCCACATTTCTCTGTCGTATTTTACCGATTGATTGTTACACTTTTAATGTACTTCAGAAAGATAATTCCAGTTTGAAAGATGTGTGCATACTTCCGTAGATGAGTTATCTCATCAATGTGAGTATAATCCTCCATTGTGGGAGATCACAGTGCTTTTGTGTCTTCCTGTCCTGTGAAATTCTTGTCCATGTCCTCCATGGAGGAATTCTCCAACTCACTGGAAGCCTTCCTCATGGATACTGGAGCTAGGCCCAGGCTGGCCATTGGTTTTTCCTTGTTCTTGCTATATCACTCATCCCTTCCTTTTCTGGTCATACGTGTACTTGATCATGCCTTTCCCATCACTTCCTGTATGCAGGTCATTGATATTAATAGCTCACTTATACACACTGTTCATCATGGTGTGGCATCACACTGGAGTAACACGGTTGCTTGGTTGAGCATAACAAGGTGGCAAAAAAGGACACCATTTCATGTCACCATCCTATTAATCATATAACTCTTTTCATACAGTGACACCTCTCTAATTCTTGGACATGTTAAAATAATTAGGTTACAGCATGGAACCCTGAGAACCTTCAGATTCTGCTATCACCAACATATGAAACCAAATTCTAGGCAATATTCCCTGAAAAAATTAAATCTTAGCATTGCCTTTTATAACAGCATCAACAACAATAAAGCAGAATGGGAAGAACGTGTTTAAAACAATCGACATTTAGGCAATAACACACTTAATGCACAATTATGGAACTATAAAATTGACCAGAACAGTTTTGGAAAGTATCTTTCCCCGCCCCCGCCCCCGGCCCTGCCCCCACCAAACAAACAAACAAAAAACAACCCAACAGCACAACGTTAACAAAACACGGGGCCAGTCCCCCTAAATTAGTCGCAGAAAGGTTAACGCTTCCTTGTGGAAAAGGATAAAGAGGCATACTGAGAGCACAGAATAATCCACAGAATCCACAGAAATGTTGGAATAAGCAGGTATTGCTTCACTGAGCAACGGTAAAGACTGATTAAGCCTCCTTGGCATCCTCATGTTCTAGCTGGAATATAGTCGTTCCTGCATACACCAGGATGTTTGGTTGCTGAGGGATGTGGGGGGAGAGGAGATGGGTTGTTATAATGTCATACATCATCCCTGGAATAAACACTCTTCCCTTTTTCTTCAACATTAATAATACTCTGAATTCCCAGTATTTGTGGGGGGAATAGGAATACCACCCATTAGATTTGTCAAATGTAACCAAAAGCTATTTACCACTAGACAGAGCCTTTGAAGCAGCTAAAATAAAAAAAAAGTGGAAGAGAAAGACCTTCCACGAGCAACATTTGTGTGGATTTAGCCAGCAATATATCAGCAAAGAAGTAGAAAGCCAAGGGCTCTATCATGCGACTTTGTCCTAACGGAGGGGATATGATGGCAATTTGAGACCAGATAATCAGCACCAGAAATTACAGAAAGATTATACTGAAAGACCTTGAACTCAGTCATCAATGTACATTATTCAAAGATATGGAAGTCACTGGGTGACACATTACTTACTGTACTCTGTAAAAAATTAGCACCACCAGAATACCTAACAATGCATTACCTGGTAGCTAAAATTATACATCACAAGTTCACTATTTTCCAACAGACTGACAGATTACAAATCCCCACACGATAAATAAGGACTTCAAACTATATTCTGGAAAATTCAACAAATAACTTATATTGGAATTGGATCTTCATCACCGACTAAACCACCTGGACGTAACATTGATCCATAAGAACTTGAGATCATTTTAAATAGATGTCGTTGTACTCAATCTCCAAGTTCTTTAGACCGAAAAGTTTTCAAACTATAGAGACCTAGCAGAGGAGATTAAAACCATATGGAAATAGGATGAGGTTCAGATCAGCTCCATTGTCCTATCTGCTACTGGATATCAGCTATTTTGATTGTTCAGTCAGCCCCAAAGAGCAGTTCTATTCTTTTATGACTCAACCTAATGATCACTGCATCCTTCAAAAGGTGAAGGGAGCAGTAATAATAATAACAATAATAATAGTAATACTAATGATAGCACCTAATATTAATATATCACTTTGAGTGTTGCAGGATACTGTACATATTTCTCATTCAGTCCTCAAAACAAACCCGATGAAGTAGATATTACTATTATTCCTGATGAGGAAACTGAGACTAGAAGAGCTTAGCTTTGCCTAGAGTCATATGAATAATAAGCATCTGAGGTAGTATTTGAATCCAGATTTTCCTCATTTGAAGTCTAGTGGTCTCTCCACTATGTCAGTCAAGGGGGGGTTGTCATTCTGCACCTTATTCTCACCAACAGTGAAGTAGTCACTAGCTGCAGTAAAAATGATGGGGACCTTAGTTGGAAAATGACCACTCTAGCTAAAAATTTGTGATAGATGAGAAGAAAACTGGGCATAGTCTCATGTGCACCCTAGATTTCAAAGAGCAGATTTCAAATGGTTCAGCAGAAAGACAGATATGCCATTTCCTAAAATTCTATAGGAAAAGATATCCCTAGGGGAATGAGAAGCTCTAAAGAATGAAATTCTGAAGGCACAAAGACACTGAAGAAGACTAGGGAAGGGTACCTAAAGAGAATGTTGTAGTTGCCAAGGAATTCATAGATTTACCTAAAGTTTAAAAAGACATATGAAGAAAATGGAGTGAGGGCAGGTAAAGAGAACGAATACAAGGTGTGATGGTTCTATAATCCTATGGACAACAAAATAGGGAGTATGCGTAGGGGAGGGTACAGGTGTAGTAGCCCATGGTATGGCAAGAAAATGGCTAGAGTGCATCGTGAAGGGTTTAGTGCATTGTGCGTTTAGACGGAGTGTTTTCTCACTACTCAGTATACCAGCCCACAGCCTGAGCTAGAGGGCTGGGTCACAGGAGGGAGTACAAAGCAGTAATAGTCCAGGTCTGGGGCTCACCATTCTCATAAGGAGAACTTGCCATTCAGCAGTGACTAATCCCAGGGATGGAACAGAGCTGCATGTCCGAAAAGGGACCCAAAAAGCCTCCTGGTGGGGCAGAGGTCAGCTATGGAGTATGAACTCTCCCCTTTTGAGGCCAGGAGGAATGATGGGAGTTAGAGGCAGAGGCCTCTGAGCCCAGATGAACTACACCCTAGCGTACTGAGCTAGCTGATTTGATTTTTAAGCCTGCATTAGTGATTTTTGAAAGTTCATGAAAAAGGGCACTTCATTTGATTTTCAAAAAATGGAAAAAGAATAGATTTTTTTGGAACCAGGCTGGTGAACTTGGGTTTGTTTCCTGGGAAAATTAAAGAATGCCTTTATTAACAGGATGCTGAGTGAACACCTCAAAAAAGAAGTGGTGGCTACAGAAAGGGCAACATTCATTTTAGGAAAGTGTTTGAGAAAGTTCCGGGAGGCAAAGCTAAGTGACAGGGCAGTTTGGTCCCTGGAAGTAGGTGAATAACCAGGCCCACAGAATCATAATCAAAGAATTTCTAGAGCTGGGAAGAGACTGCAGCGGCCTTAGAGTTCAACCCACCTCCAAAAGGAGCCCCCACAATAATGGACCACACAGGTGGGCTTCGAGCTTCTTTTTGAAGCCCTCCAGTGAAGGGGCGCTCACTACCTCATGAGGCAGCTCATTATACCTTCTTGACCACACTAATTCTTAGGCAGGTTTTTTCCTTCTAGTAAGTCTAAATTGACTTCTTCACAACTTTGGCCCTGGTTCTGTCTTTTGGAAGTAAACAGAACCAGTCTACTCCTTCCACCAAATGACAGCTCTTTAAATACTTGAAGACAGCGATCGTGTTTCCCCTGAGTTGTAATCTTCTCCAGGTGAAAGATCCTTTTATCTAGAACCTCAGCTGGCAGGTCTCCAGGCCCTTCCCCTTCCCGGCTGCCCTCCTTTGGACACTCTTTAGTAAATTTCCTCAATTATTGTACCCAGAGCTGAACACAAGGCTCCAGATGTTGTCTGACCAGTTTAGGATAGCAGCAGCATCACCTCCTTATTCCTGGAAGCTCTGTCTTTCTTAATGAAGTTCAAGAGCTCATTTGTTTTTTGGTGGTCATATCACATTGTTGAGTCACAGTGAGAGAGAGAGAGAGAGAGAGAGAGAGAGAGAGAGAGAGAGAGAGAGGTTGTGTGTGTGGGTATGTGTTCTGCAAAACTCCCAGATCTTTTTAAAAGATGAACTGCTGTCTCATAATGTTTCTGCCACCTTGTACTTATGAAGTTGATTTTTTGAACTCAAGTGTAAGATATGATATTGAACCTTATTGAATTGTACTTGACTGGCAACTTGCTGTTAGATCTTAACTGGCATCCATTACCTCTGTCTTCAAGCTTCACTTCATGTACAACTTGATAAGCATGCCCTCTATGACAGTCACGATAAAGATGTTAAAATAGCATGGGCTCCAGTACAGATCACTAGGGCATGCAACTGCTCCAAATGCACCCAAATGTGGTTTATTAATGGTTTTTGGTCAGTTTGGAGTGATGTCTATAGTGGACTGCCCTGGGGATCTGTTTTTTAAATGATATGGTTGAAGGCACAGTTGGTATTTCCCATCAAATTTTCAGATGAGAAGAAGCTAGCAAGGCTGGCAAATACATCAGATGACTGAGAAGAGTCCAAAAAGAGCTCAACAGGTTAGGGACTTGAGCCAAACATAAGATGTAATTTTCTAGGAATAAATGTCAACTATTTACTTCTGAGTTAAAAAGAAATCAACCTCACAAGCATGAGATGAGAAAGGCAGAGCCAGATCACAAGTGTCAAAAATATCTGGGGATTCGAGAGAGACGAGAATGAGCAAACAGTCTGACACGGCCCTCCAAAAGGCTGAGAGATGAAAAGATGCAAGGTACCCAGGAGGGAGTGGGGAATGCTCCTTCTGTCTTCTGCTCGTGCAGAGACTACATCTTGGATATTATGTTATTTTCTGGATATTACAATTCAGGAAAGACATTAATGAACAAGAGAGCATGCAGGGGAGGAAAACGAGGATGGTGAAGGGGCACTGGACGATGCCACGTGAGGAGCCATTGAAGGGCCTGGCTATGTTGACCCCGGAGATGTAAAAAGGGGCATCTGAAAGCTGCGTCTAAGTATCTGAAGGGCTGTCAAAGAGAGGGCAGAACTAGGAGCACTAAGCGAAAGTTAGGAACATCCAGTGATCAGCACTACTGATGAGCAATGAATGCAAAGAGCATTGATTAAATATTCATTCTATCCAAAGCACTGGGCTAAACACTGGGGATAAAAATACAACCAGGGCAATGCTATTCCCAAGGCTTTTTGGGTTTATGGTTCTGAGCTTTCACCATTGGGATCTGAGGGGAGACGGCGGTCAAGGTGGTGAGGGTGGTGGTTTCACTTGCCTTGACCGTGTGTCTGGCACATGGTGCCTTCTATTACTCCCTCAGATACCTGGCTGTTTCAGCTAGGCTGGCTCGCCCGCCCTGTGGGGGGGCATGGGCTGCCCTGTGAGTTAGTAGGATCTGCCTCTTAAACAAAGCTTAATAACTTCATGCTGGATGAGAAGGCCTCTGAGCTCCATTATGATTCCTGAGATGCTGGAATTGCGTGCTCACTTCAGTCTGTGACGCTGCATTCCATTCCAGTCCTAACATTCTGTTGGCTTTGGCACAGATTCCAGTTTAAACCCAGACGCCACAGCAGCAACTCTGGGTGAGTGACTAAGGTAACTTGAGTGGACAGTTGTCCGTGTTGGCAGCAAACTCACTATTGGGGCAGGGATGAGACCATTTCTCTACTATTTTGATCTGTTTTAGGCTGGTAGAGGATAGGGTTCTTCATTCAGAATCAGCCACACTTGCAATCAAGAGCCTTAGGTTTGGATTCTGGCCCTGTCACTTGTGAGCTCTGAACCCAGGGGAAAACCTCTAGATCATGCCATCTGAGGATTGGGTGAAGGACCTGGGGCAGTTTAGCCTAGAGAAGAGAAGATTTCGGGGGAGTACATCCAAGTGTCAGAAGGGCTGTCCTACAGCAGAGGGATCAGCTTTGCTCTGTTTGGCACCAGAGGGCAGCCTTAGGAGCAGTAGAAAGAAATTGGCCTCCTTGAGCCTTAGTTTCAGCTGTCCGTTTCCTTGTCTGTAAAAATATAGATCCCTACTTACCTCCCCGGGGCGGGGTGGGGTGGGGGTGGGGGGGCGGGAGGGTAGGGGTGTGGGGTGGGAAGGTGGGGAAGGCTGTATGGACAGGCCTTTGGAAAACCTAGAGCATTGGAGTAATGTGAGTTGTCACTATCCATAGTATTCTCACATAGAAGTTGTATTGGTTGTTGTATTGTTTCTACTTGGTTGTCAAGACATCTGAAAAACGTCAAAGGGGTCATACTTCAGTCTGGTATATTTTGTCCATGGACGCAGCCTTAAAAAAAAAAAAAGGCTTTGAACACACTAGGTGGTCAAACTGGTACTATGGACAGTGCCATTCAGTCTGTTCCAAGGCAGCCAATAGCCCTTGGATGAAACAGTACAGAAAGTATAGTACATTGTTGTATTTACTTTGAACATACTCCTATATAAGTTCTCTAGTTTGCCTTCAGAGATAAGATGGAAGGCAAGGGGAAATCAGGAATGCAGAAGATTTTCTTTTTCTCCTCCAGATTAAACACTTTTTCCTTCTTCAGAGAGACATTCTGCCTGTAAAGGTTACAGACAGATGAATTGTCACACTTTCTTGTATCGGTTTATTCCACTAACAGATTTCACATGTTTTCCTTGTGGGGAGGCAGCAGTCTCTCCATGAGACTCATGCCAGGTTTCCTGTTGATGTTGTTTTTTTCCCTGATGGACATGTCTACACTGCAAGAGGCATAGGATCCTGGGTATTTGAAAATTAAAGAACAGCAGCACAGGGCCAGATGCTTTCGCTATAAAAGTTGCCGAAGTATCATAAACACCAGGTGTGCCACAGAAATGCCCAGGTTTTTTATCCTGACACACTGTTATCATATGGTTGCAACATCTGTTCTGCCCTGTCCATGCTTCCCACAGACAGTATTTATTAAAATCAAATCTGCACTAGCTCTCGCTTATGTGCCTTGAGCAGGAAGGGCCACAGTGGCCTTATTATGGAGTGTAAGTGAGCTGATAAAAATTGATTTTATCAGTAAACTTAGAACTGTCCTTACAACCCAATATGGTATCATCTGGTCTGAGGTTGCCATCCACTTGGTAATTAATTACTTTTCTGCTGCTTGTGGTTTATATTCAAGTAGTGCCACAACGTAGTACTTCATAATTTCCAAATAATCTGGGGGTGAGGGATGAGGCCAGTCTGGCTTAATTAATGAGAAGTCTGAATCATAGAATAGTTTAAAAGGCATGTAGGCTCTTTACTTTCAAATATAATATTGTAGCTACATTCAAGTGCCGACTCTCCCTGTTACCCAGACAGTGTTGTGCTGCGTGAACTGGATATACCCTACTATGTGACTTTGTGGGGGTTACTCCTCTTCTCAGGGCCTCAGTTTACTTATCTGCAAAACAAAGGAATTGGATGAGATGATATCTAAGGTCCCTCTTCTGGCCCTGAAGATTCTAGGATTCTAAACTCCTTTTCTTGTCTGGGTCTCAATTTCCCATCAATTAAACACATAATAATATCTCTATCAGGTGAAAAAGTATGGATGGGTGGCTATCAGCAATGGAAGGCAATGGAAGGATTGCTGTGAGGAGCATGATTTGGAAACTGTCGGGCTGGAGAGCAATATAAGTCAGCTTTGGGGAGGGGGGAAGGGGGAAGGGGGAAGGGAGCAGTGTCCAGGCCTGTGATTTCATAGGTGTCTCATGGCAAGGAAACACCTTCCACCAATGCAGATTGGCAACTGTTGTTCGATGTGGAGTCTTAAAGAATTGTCTAGAGCACAGAGAGGTTAAGTCACTTACCAAGGGCACACATCTGACCCAAGTCCCAGGTAGAATTTGAACCCAGATCATGCTGACTCAGGCTAGTTCTCTACTATACCACACTGCCTCTTGAGCTGTTGTTACGACAAATACGTAAAATATGTTGCAAAATCATTAACATTTACGCCAGATCTAAATTATACAATAATATTTCAATTAGACAATAATATCTACTAACCACAGAAGTCCTTTTAATGTGCAAGAATTAACTTTGGGGACCAGAAGTTGGAGACACATTGATATAATTTTTTATTTCTTTTGATCCCTTGGTTTGATAAAGCTACTGACTTTTACTAAGATGTAAGACTCTACTGATTCATGGAGAAAGAAATCATTTCAAACCTCTTTTTCTAAAAGGATGATATATACTGTCTGGAAAATAAAAAATTTGAATCAGCGGATTTCAAATTGATGAGTATTTGCACTGTGATTTTTTTTTTCATTGCTAAGAGAAGAGTGATAGGGCTCATCAATTGAAGACTATCTACTCTTCCGTGATCTTTCTTCATTTATTATTTTCAGAGAGACAGACACCCATTAGCAATAATTCATGAGTCAAAATAATCCATATTGGATAGTTTAGGCGTTCATACACATAGTCCCACTTCTAAGTCACATGGCCTGAATGCCTCCTATTAATGTCAGAAATTTCTCTTTCATATCACATGTGATGTACACATGATCCAGAGACCCATCACACAATCTTGAAAATCACTGAATTTTGTAACAAATTAATCCTTAGATATTTGGAGGAATCTCAAGTCTTTTCCAGTAATGCAGATCTAATCATATCCCATGCCTATCTCTTTTCCATGCCTTCCCATAATTCTGTAATAATACTCCTTCCCTTTTGATGTCTTTCCATGGAAGAAAGTCCCATAAAGAGAAAATTTTCACTCCCACCCCAACTCCCAGATAGTAATAAACCAGAGAACGCAAGGGCAAAAAGGAATACTCCATGTGGTCTGAGAAGAGAGGCCTAAAATTGGGGAGGGGCACTGAAATGAGGTCAGATGTGAGCACTCTAGCACCTGGAGCCTAAGAATGATCCCATGGTAGAGCCTGGCTCTCCATACTGAAGAGAAGGAACGAGAAGCTAATGAAGACTAATACTCTTATCAGGAAACATACAACAGTTGGGTGGAACAATTTCAAGTCGAGCTCAGTCTTTTTTTCCCCTTTGCTATTGCTACTGCTATCTCAAGTGTCACAATAAGGAAATGCATTCTTTTGTATGGTAGGAATTTGCTTGTGCGATACATAGCATGTAATGCCAAACTGTTCACATGCTGTTCAAAGAATCATTCTGCATATAGATGGGTCTGTGTGCCCATATGTTTCAAAGTTCAGTTTCAAGGAACAGCTGAATTAGTCAGTGAGACGGAAAAGGGAAGCGGCCAATATTCATTTGCATGTTGAAGGAAGGAAGAGGGAGATGGAGAGAGAGGGTGAAGGGGGGAGGGGATCTGCTATATATGCTGTTCAGAGAAGAAACTGACTATTCCCATTCGCTATTATTCGTCTTTGTTTTCCTGCTTCTTCTCTGTTTTGCAGAAGCTGTAGCTGTTTCTTGACAGCTTCCCAAGTTCAGGTTCCTGGAGATTACTGACTCCATCCAGCAGCCGGACTGCAGAGGATTCAGCTGGTGTCTCTCCTTGGTGGACACTGCACTAGGTGAACATTCTTCTAGCTTAGATTTCTCTTTATGTCCCAAAGCCAACTGTTGACACACCTGTCTTGGCAGAGTCTCCCTTTTCAGGGAAATGAGTCTGAACCCAAACATAAAAATAGGCTCCAGGGAGTCAAACCGAGGTGGGGCTTGGTGGGGGGGGCGATGGGAAGATAGGGTGGCACCAAAAGGATAAAGATTCTGAAGGCAAAATGCTAGACAAAATAGGGAGAGACCTCAACCATGAAATCAAACTTTCCCTCGCTCCCCACAGTTATTTTTGCACATCTGGGGTAAGGTGCTCTTCACTGATCACTTTTGGGATCTTTTTATTACATGGCATTCTGGGAGAGGTGAAACAATCTGTGGCTGTGCACGGGTCAGAGAAGCTGAACTTGGGGATTGGGCTTGAAAAAATGCTGCACTGAGGAAGACTGAGGGCCTTTGTGGCTTCCGGTAAATCTCCATTTGCAAATTACACCCACATCAAGCATGGCCTTTGGGTTGTAATACAAAGTGGGCTGCATTTTTCTGTCTGCCTCAGTGCCCTTCTGCTCCGAGCTGCTAACATGTTTGCCATTTAGACAGGGGTCAACCATGCCCCTAATCCTCTTCAAATTGGCTAAGTAACTCAGTGGCAGAGTCAGGACCACGGACTTAAAGCTAAACAGATTTAGAAGGAATTGGATAGGTTTCTCACTAGGGGACCAGGGAGCTTCCTCTAAATGGCCACTCTCAGGGCACTGCTATTTGGGGTGGAGGGCTAAGTTTTTACTACAATTCGGAACCCACCCCTGCCTGGCACATGGGCCAGCCCACCTCCACTGTAAAAACCGAATGAACCTGAAATGGCTCAGATCCCTTGGAAAGGGGAAAAGATGGCATCAATGACGCCATAACCTATGCATGCAGGCATGCATTCATTCAATAAGCAACTATCATATACCAGCTACTGTGGCCTGTGAGATCAGAGAGAGTCTCAGAAGGACTTCAGCCACTTAATGCCTTCTGTCACTTTGCTGAGTCTCTGGAGTAATTATGATTTAGACGTGGTTGCAGTAAGAATGGTGATGACGATGATGATAACGGAGCATTTATACAGCGCTTTAAGGTTTATAAAATGTTTCACATATGTTATTTCATTTAATGGAGATTTTTTTTTCATCCATTTGTTTATACTACTCATACCTGTTGTTACCTGATTTGAAAAAAAAAAAATCACATTGTGGGTTTTTGTTTTGCCTTCAGGCACAGGCTTTGGGCCCTGAAAGCCCTGAAGAAGAGAGTATCATTATAGAAACACACAGCCCACATTGTTCTTGTTTCCCTTGGGGCATTTTGCCACCACTGACCCAGCACCCCCTCTGTGCATGACCTCCCATCATCTTTTATTTTCTTTTCTAAGCTATATTGATTGGGACAAGTGGAGGATTAGAGAAAGGATAGGCTTGATGCTTGGGTTCAATGGAACGATAAAAACAAACATTTTTCTTTTGCTTCCATTTTCTCTTCTAAGGAGAATTATCTTTGGTCTGTGAAGGATAGAACAATGACGGTTAATAGGAAATTGAGAACCAAGATAAGTGAGGAGATGTTAAGAGAGAAACTAGCTGAGTTCAGATCACCCCAGGAATGACACCCTAGGGCAATGGCAAAAGCCTGACATATGATAGGTTACTGACCATCAGTGCTCTTTGAAAAGATTATAGAGAATGGGGGAGGTGCTACAGGACTAGAAAAGGGCAAATGTTATCTCAATTTCCAAAAATGAGACTGCACCACTACAGGTTGGTGAGCTTTACTTCTCGTTTTGGCAAAATTCTACAACATATTATTAAGGTGGTGGTTTGTGGGCACTTAGGAAATCGGTGATCACTGCGCCAACATGACTTCATCCAAACCAGATCGTGCCATACTAACCTCATTTCCATCAACTTTGACAACTTTGGCCAAGTTGCCAAAGGTTCTAGAGCGAGGAGGCTGAGATAAAGCAGGAGCAGCTGTTGGCAGCAGTGGTGGTGGGGCTGCTACAGGAAGATATTTTCACATTCCAGGCAAGAGGAGAAAGAGTCTTCTTCAACCTGGCTCTTGAAAAGGTCCCTGCCAAGATGAGGCGGCTCAGGGGGAGCCCCAGGAAAAAAAAAATCCAAAGATAAGAAGGAAAGGAGGCATACAATGATTGAGGCACAGCCACAGGTCACCAGTGTGCTGCTGCCCCCAGTGGTTCTCGTGGTCCTCTATATTGTGATTCTAATCTACACTGATTCTATATTGGCAAGGTCTCCCATTGGCAAGTCTATAAAGGCATGGTCTCCCATCAACAAGTATACCTTGGCAGAAGACATCAAAAACTAAAAGAATGTACTAGGAGAGAAGAGATGGGAGGGAAACAAAATAAAAAGCTTCTGATTTCCAAAATTTAGTGGGTACTTATTGATTAGAATTTCCTAACTCCTTTGAAATGTAATACGAAACATATTAATCAGCAAATGTGCCATATACCTTACTATCTGCTTTCTATACCTTTCAGACTGAAAAACAGTGTGTTCCTGAAATTGATGTACAGCTCCCAATGAAAGGAGAAACATGCTATGCTGTGAAATCTGTATGAAGGGACCTCACTAGCCATTATAATACAAACCAAATTTGAAAAAAGAATCCATTCTATATCATACTCAACAAGTAGTCATTCCATCCTTGCTTAAAGACCTTCCTCCAATGAGGGACAACCCACCAGCTCTTACTGTACTATGGGATAGCTCTAAATGGTAGGAAGTCATGATTGGCCTCCCTCCAACTCAGATCCAGTGCTTCAAGGGCCAAACAGAACAAATCTAATCTCTCTTCTATGTGGCAGGCCTTCAAACACTTGAAGGTAGCTATCACGTACCACCTGTTACATCTCTTCTGCTTGCCGAAACTCCTCATCTTCCTTAACTAATCCTTATATGTCATCATTTCCTGGGCCACCACTATCATCATGCTGGTCTGGCTTATTAATAAAATTAATCCTTCTTAAAATACACGGCCCAGGAGTGAACCCAGTACACCAAATGTGGTCTGATGAATACAGAACTGTCACATCTTTATTCCTGGAGAGTCTGCCTCGTGATAAAGAGCCTAGGATTGTCTTTGTTTTCTCGGCTGCCTCATCACACTACAGTCTTATGCTGAGCTGGTGGTTTGCTCCTCTCTCCCAGATCTTTTCCAGATGAGCTGATGCTCTATCCATCCTGTACATGTGAAGTTTATTTTGGAGCCCAAGTGTGAAATTTGACATTTACCCTTATTACATTTAATCTTATTTGATCTGGTCAAATGTTTTAAGCCATTTAATTGCATTTCTATCTAGCCTACATGAATTGCACTTTTATTTATCTTTTCCGCAAGAACAGTAAAAGAGATTTTATCATACTCTTTGCTGACATCCAGGCATACTATTATCTACAGCATTTTCTTGATCCACCAGTTTAGGAAGCTGGTCATAAATAAAGTTGATTAAACATAACCTGTTCTTGATGAAGATCATTCCCTTTCTTAACACTGCTTATTAGTGACATAGCTTGGAATTTTGCTAGGAATTGAAGTCAAGCCCATTGGCCTAGATAATTGAAGGCTCCATTCTCTTTCTCTTTTCTGAAAATCAGGAATTTTCCCTTCTCCAGTGCTGGCATACCTCTCCCAGTCTTTTCAAGTTCACTGACAGTGTATGGATGCCATTTTTCATTGCCCAACATAGTAGGTCATCTGGGCCAGGTGCCGTGAACTCATCAGAGGCAACTGGGTCTTCTTTTTATTTTCTCCTTTCCTAGGATATCAACTCCTTAGCTAGTCATATTTGCTCCTTCCTTTCCAATCCAAAGGTCATTCTCTTTGGTGGCGAAAACAGAAGTAAAAGAAAAATCGAGCATCTCTGCCTTCTCTTGTTATCCGTTATCATTGCCTCATCTACCACAAGCCATGGACTTAACCCTTCAGTGAGCCTCTGCCTTTTCCAAAACAGCTTTAAAAAATCCTATCCTTGCCATTCACACATCTCACGAGTGTCACCTGATTCTGAGATTTTTTCACACTTTGCACGTGGTTCTCACAGGACTCCACCACGCCTGTATATTCTGCCTTTGCTATCTGCCCTCATTTCTAACTTCTGTAAATGTCTCTTTAAAGCTGACATTGTCTGGTCTAACTGGTCTCTTTAGGAAACTCTCTTTTTCCTTCCTCACTGGAATTGTTTTCATTATGTTTTCAGATTCCAGCCCATGAGAGCTTCTCTTCTTTTTGGGTAGACTTCTCTTGTAGAATTTTAGTTCATCAGGTTCTACCTTCCCCTGGACTCCCCAAATCAAGGGAACATTACATCAACACGATTCTCATGAATCCATCGCATCTGTATTTTACGGCTTCAAAGCCGACCATATTTCTCTGTGCTTAATGGCATTTGAAAGACACTGACTTAAAGGTGAAATATTTATTTTTAGAATAAATGACACCATAACCTTGGAAATAACTGCAGATGCTACAAAGAAGAGCTAACACCTTAGATGATAGAGTCCGTATCCAAAGAGATCTTAACAGGTTAGAACAATGGGCTAAGTCTAATGTGAGGAAGATGATGGGCATGATGTAACCTGGGTTCAGAAAATCAACTTCCCAGTAAAGGATGGGGGATGGGTGGCTAGATAATGATTTCTCTGAAGAGAACATGGGGGTTTTAGTGGACTGCAAATTCAACATGAATAAAGAGTGTGCCGTAGCAGCCAAAACAGTTAATTTTGTCCTAGGCTGCATTAAGGGAGCGTCCAGAAGTCAAAAGAAGCAATGGTTCCACTGTACTTTGCTCTTACCAAATCACACGTAGAGTATTGTGTTTGGTTCTCAGCATCATATTTTAGGAAGGACGATGACAAGGCAGAGTACATTGAGAAGAGGAGGGGCAGGATGGTGAGAGAGCTGGGGCCCAATATATCAATTAACAAGCATTTACTCTGCACCCGCTAGGGCTGGGCAGCATGCCAGGTGCTAAGGCTACAAAGACAAAAGCTCAAAAAGTTTCTACCCTTGAGGAATTAATTTAATTATTGACCATGACAACAACAAAAATAATATCTAGCATTTCCATAGCAATTTTAAGGTTTAACAAGCACTTTACAGATATTATCTCATCTTAATCCAACAACAATGCTAGGAGGTAGGTGTTATTATTACCCTCCTTTTACAGATGAACTTAAACTCACCAGATGGAGACAAGGTGGTTAGCACGTACACATATGCAGAATGAACACAATTACTTACCACTGGGGTATGGATAAGAAAAGGCCTATTGTTGTGAGAAAATCATTGTGGCCACTGTGTGGAGGCATGATTGGAGAGGGGAGAGAGTTGAGGTAGTGAGACCAATTCTGAAGCTCCCGCAACAGCCCAGGCTAGAGGTGATGTGGGCCTGAACAGGGCGATGGCTACGTCCTGTCTAATAAATAGGGATTAACGCTTTCTTCTGCTTGGCCCCAGGGGGCAGAACCCTTAGGAGAGGTGGGGAGGAATTGAAGGGAGGCAGATTCAGGATCAATGTCAGGCAAAAATCTCTTAGTCATTAGAGCTGCCTCAGGACGTTTTTACACAGATGCTGAAAACATGTCAACTGGTGAAGGGGATTCTCAGTTGCATATATTTGCCTCTAAGGTCCCTTATAACGCAGAGATTCTAAGAGCCCATTGCTAGGCCCAGTGTGAGGAAGGAGGTACACTATTGGGTGATGTTCTAAGGCCATCATAAAAAAAAAAAAACATGGAAGGCAGCTAGGTGGTGCACTGTATAGAGTGCTGGGCCTCTAGTCAGGAGGACTTGAGTTCAAATCCAGGCTCAGATGCTTCATAAAAAAGGAAGTGCCTAACACTGAGGAGCCTTTCCTGTCACTAGAGGGTCTCATGCACCCAAAACAACTCACTATTTGAAGAAGACAGGCCAGGTTAAGAAATGAAGGTCTCACCTCTCACCAGCTCTGCCTTGTCCCTCACATAGAACACGGCCTTTGTCTCTCCTATTAAGGAGAGACCTCTAATGGGGTGACGTACAGAAGTAGATTGTGAAAGGTTAAATGACTTATCCAGGGTCACACAACTACTAAAATATTTCAGGTAGAATTCAAATCCAGGTCTTCCTGATTCCAAGCCTAGGACTCTCTCTTTTATGCCACACTGCCTCTTGACAACCCTGTGAGGCATGTATTATATAGGTACTCTTCAACCTATTTTACAGATGTGCCGACTGAGACACATAGACCTCAGGTGATTTGGTCATGGGCTGAATTCAATGAGACTAAATAAGGATAAATATAAATTCTTACAGCTGGGACTAAAAACTCTACTGCACAGGTATAGGATAGGGGAGTTGTGGCTAGCTAACAGTTAACTAACTCAAGTTCACAGGATCACAGACTTAGAACTGAAAGAGACCACAGCGGCTATTAATCCAAGTCGTTTATTTTGTAGGTGAGGAAACAGATCCACAGAGGTTAGATGACTTGCCTAAGGTCACAAGGGTAGTGTGACAGGATTGGGATTTCAGTCCTTGTCCCATGACCCCAAACCCAGCACTCTTCCTTTTGCATCATGATGCCCACTAAGAATCAGAAGTGTGACACAGCAGTCCAAAAAGCCAATACCATCTCAGGTGGCCTCTGTGGAACCAGAGTTCTCCAAACAATTGAGGTAGAGACAGGATGTACCTTGAGTATTATGCCCCGTTCTAGGTGCCACATTTTGGGAATACCATTAACCAATGATAGTCTGCCAAGGATAAAGTGGAGGAACTTACAAAGGCCAGGTGAAGAAAATGGCAATTTTAACCTGGAAAAGAAAAGACAGTGAGTGGCATGGCATTGTCATCAAGCATCCGAGGGGCTGCTCAGTGGCCAAAGGCTTTGGCTTGGCTTGCCTGGTCCTAGATGCCCAAATTAAATCAATGAATGGAAGCTGTAGAAGCACCTTTGGGTCTGACGTAAGGAAAGAAGAGCCTGACACTGAGGAGCCTCTCCCCTCACTAGAGGTTCTCAAGCAGAGCTAAGACGTACACATGGGAAAGATGCTCTAGGGGGTGTCTGGATGAAGGAGGTGGGCGGGAAATTGGATTAGATGATCTTTTACAAACTCTGAGCGGCTAGGTGGCACTGGAGGGGATAGAGTGCTGGGCCTGGAGTCAGGAAGACCTGAGTTCAAATCCAGCCTCAGACACTCACTAGCTGTCTGACCCTGGGCAAGTCACTTCACCCTGTTCGACTCAGTATCCTCATCCGTAAAATGAGTTGGAGAAGGAAATGGCAAACCCCTCCAGGATCTTTGCCAAGAAACCTAAATGGGGTCATGAAGAGTCAGACCTGACTAACTGATTAAACAAAACACACAGAGATTTGGGGATGTTGTCACCTTATTCTTTCACATGCATCAAGTGAAACAAGGCAGAGACCACAGGTTTCTTGTTTGCAGAACTAAACACTCCTTCCTAAAACCATGCACCCCACATCCTTCAGTTCAACATTCAATGATCAGTCACATAGACTTTATATCTAAGTTTCCCCTAGCGTTCCCACTTTTCGTATCCTGAAAGTAAGCTTTGTTCCTATTTGAAGTAGTAGCAAATCATCTCTGCTTTTAAAAATACTGAATGGTGAGATTGGTTTAAATGCTATTAAAAGAAGCAATGGGCCTCCCCCCCCCAAGTTTTATAGCGGTGGTCAAAATAGAACTGTGCATTTTACACAGTGAGTGCTGAATAAATGCTTATAGGCCTGAAAAAGATCAATTCTCCCTTTTATGCTGAGAAATGTATGTGCCCCAGACACTGGGGGTAGAAAAGGTGTCCTTCATCCCTCCCACATTTTCTTTTCATCTGGCCTGAGAATCCTAGAACTTCAGAGTTGGCAGGGACCTTAGACCTACATGCAAGAGTTTACATTTATCCTTATTATATTTCATCTTGTTAGTTTCAGGCCTTATAGATATTTTTGAGTTTTGATTCTCCAGTGTATTCGTTAGTTTTTCAAGGTTTATTTCATCTACAAATTTGATAAGCATGCTTTCTGTGTCCTCTGACGAACTGTCAGAATTTAACTTTTTCCATCCTGCCGTTTATGAGTTGTATTTTCTTATACTGCGTCAGAAAGGCCCAATGGCCTAGGTGAGAGACATAACCAGCCTTGGAGTTGGGAAGACCTGGGTTCAAGTCCAGGCAAGACTACCACAGGGTAGCTGTGTGATTGTGGGCAAATCACTTCAACTCTCCAAGAACTAAGTTTCAGAGGGTTTGCTGAGTTATGCATAGAGAGAAGTGGTTCCTACACCAGGAATTCCCCACGCTGAGGAAGCCAAAGGTCTAGATCAGCTCCAAATAATGACTTATCAAAAATTCAGGATTGGGGACTTCATTGGTATAAGTTCTGCACAAAGAAGAAGAAGAAAAAGAAGAAGAAAAGAAGAAGAAGAAGAAGAAATGGTAGCATCTATAGAGTGTTCATAAATGGTAGGAGGTGCCACTGTCACCTCATGTTACGGAAGAGGAAACTGAGGAAGACCAAGGTAAAGAGACTTGTCTAGGATCACTCAGCTAGTAAGGGACTGAGATAGGATTTGAATGCCAATCTTTCTTTCTCTAAGAGCAATATTCTGTGTACTATGGCACTACCTAAGTCCCATCTTGGCATCCTCAAAGTAGTCCTTCTTCCTATTTAAAGTGGTAGCTGTCCCCTAGTGGCTGGCAAATGTCTTCCATCCATGCCATGGCCAGAAAATTCATTGCTCTGGCCGATTTAATCACTACTGCCTGATGCGTGTGCATGTTACACTTAATTGGGTACATGGTACTTTGCTCCTCACAACAATGCTATGATATTGCTCAGGGTCACATGGATAAATGGCACATCTTGGATGTGATTGCAGGTTTGGTGACTTTCTTACCTCTTCATGGGCTAAAACATGTGTGCTGCACATGTGCACACCTGTGTGTGTGTGTGTGTGTGTGTGTGTGTGTGTGTGTGTGTGTGGTGGGGTAGGTGGTAGAGTACTATGAACACTGAACCAGAAATTAGGGCAGCTGGATTCTAAGCTTGACCCTTCCATTAACTAGCTGTATGACCTCAGGCCAATCACTTCCATGCAGTGAGTTCCAGTTTCCTCTTCTGTAAAAAAACAACACAAGCTCCTTATGTTTCCCTGAGCCCAATGCCTGTAATGCGGGCACAGAAATACCTTGTTCATGGGTTCAGGTGGACATAAACGAGCCCCAGGATCTTAGACTAGTGTGCTTTCTGGATCTAGCCAGATATACCCCATCTGGGCCATGCTGTAGGGAAGGGGGAGTAGAGTGGAAGTAATTGTGGCCCCTTCTCTGCATATGGCTGTGCTGGCTGAGACAAAAAAAAATGTTATATGGATTCACTATATGTGGGCATTTTAGAGATGTAATGGGATTGAAGGGTACATCTGTTCCTTTAAAAACAAATGTTTTTTGGACACAAATATCATGAATTATAGTTAAAATCGAGCCTAAGTTTTAAACCACATAGACAAGAGGGAACAAGGAACATGGGAAAGAAAGGCTTGGAAAAATGACAGTCTCCAGATCCCAGGAGTGTTTAGCCTTGTCGAAACCCCATTTTATTTAAGAAGACTTGAAGGGATCAGGTGGCTCCAGAGAGTCCAGAGCTAAGAAGTAGTTCATAGAGATAGTAGCTTATTTAAGCTCTTGGAACTTATGAAGTGTTAGGGACTCTCAATAGAAAAAAAAAAACCAAACCAAACCAACAAACAAAAATAACAAGTGAAGATCAAATCAACAGGTAAAAACAATACAATGGCTCTCATTTGGACATTACTAACAAAGTTCTGTTTTGAGTGCCACCTCACCTTGGGCAAGGCACTTCCCTTTCTGGAACCTCAGTTTCCTCACTTGTAAACTGAGGGGAAATGGCCTAGATAACCTCTGAAGTCCCTTCCCCTTGACTCTTCTTTCAATTCTCCTTCCCATTGCCACTGACTCCAGGACTCTTGCTTTCCCCATCACTTTTATATTGGCTTACTCCAGACAAAATTACGCTTCAGCATTACGGTCAGAGTGTGACTACAGGGTTTGGGGTGTGTCAAAAAAACAATCTTAACGTGACAAAACAGTCTGTCACAAGACAGAGTTATTCTGTTTGCCCAAAATGTCACTGCTTCTCTCAGCCCAATCCATCAGCGAGGTGATGATTCGCTGTTGGATTCAGGAGAGTTCTCAAGGAACCCTACTGAGCACATTTACTCTGGCATCTCAACGAATTTTGTAAGGACTCAATAAGGTGTCTAGGATGCACACAGAGGGAGTCCAGTGTCGAGAGTAATGACGGCAATGATTTCCATAGTAGTCACGCCAGTCAGACCACATATGGAGCCCTGGGTGCAGATTCTGGGCATCACAATTTAGGAAGGACGTTGATCACCTGGACAGGGTCCAGAGGAGGACAACTAGCATGGTGAAGGTCCTGGACTTCATATCATACCAGGTGAAAAAACTGGCTGAAGAAGGGAAGTCTTAGGTGGGGGACAGGAGAGTTGTCTTTAAGCAACTTAATGGCCGTTATGTGAAAAAGAGATTGGATTTGCTCTGCTTGGCCCTAGAGTTCACAGTCAGAAGCAATGGGGAGAAGCTGTAGATAGAAAGATTTCAGTTTGATCTAATGAATAATTTCTCACCATTGAGTGTTATCTGGTAGTCAAATGGAAAGCCTTGAGAAGTAGTGGGATCCCTGTTTCCCAAAGGTCCTCAGACAAACATCACAGGATCACAGATTTCGAGCCAGGAACGGACGTTGGAAGTCATCTACTTCAAACCTCTCATTTTACAAAGGAGAAGACAGACCCAGAGAGGTCACCTGCCCAGGGCCACACAGAGCCAGGGTTTGAATCCACTTCCGCTAACTGCACCATATCTCCTGTGCAGGTTTGAACTAGACTGTTGTACTAGACGGCCCCTTAGATCCCTAACAGCTCTTGAGATTTAAGGGTGACCCCTTAAAAAGGCACTCTCAGGGCCTGAGCTAGATGGTTTAGCTCCCCACTTCCACCCCGCCCCCATTCTCTCATATCCTTACCCTCTCTTTACTGTCCCTCTCTATCTAAAAGTTCCAACTAGCAATGCCAAAGTCTTAGGCTTTTAATTGAATCCAAGGCTTGGACACACATTGGAAGCCATTTTTCTGGGTATAATTCATAACAATAACACACAGGAAGGTATAGATCATTTTGCTGTATAGATCAACTGTTCCTTATCAGTTTTGTTCTTGAATTCACTTTAGGAATCCTTTTGCTGGAGAAATCAAAGATACATGGAGAAATGAAAGCAAATGGAAAAACAGGAGGTCTTGAAGAGGCCTTTGGGAGATCCTTGAGTCAGGGGCAACTCTCGTTTGGTCTCTATCTTGATCGCTCCTAGGTGACTACATTTAGGCCAACATTTCAGCTCCCCTTACATCTGTAGCCTCGACTTTCACTGTTTGCCTATTTGGACTTGGGACTTCAATTTCAATAGCTATGATTCATTCTTTACAAAGAGACATACAACATCCTACTTTGATGCTGTCCATGAACAATGCTTCAAATTGCTTCCTACCTGAAGATGTGGCACTCACTTATTTAAGGTCACTGATTGTCAACCAATTATTTCTTGGCACTCTTATGACATGAGTAGAATAAATGACTTGAAAAACAGAGTTGTTGAGAGTCAAGAGGTACCACTTGTATTTTTTGAAGATATGAGTATTAAAATGAATGCTTACTAAAAGCACCTCCCTGAGATGTACACACCTGGAGCAGTTGAGGGAATATTTTTTCATTAATTAAACCCTTTGCTCATCTTTCAAGATTAAAATGATAATAATAATAAAAATCTCTCCTTGTAAGAGATTAATTTTCAACTCAATTCAGTTAAATGGAACCTCAATATCTACGTGCACATGTACACTTTAGAGAAAGTGCTCCTAATTTTTTTTAATCTTTACAGCACAACTTGGGATGGTGGTAAAGAAGTGACGATTTGTCAGCCAGTTAACAAGTCTTTTCTGAACAGATACTGTGTGCCAAGCACTGTTCTGAGGCAGAAAGAAGCCTTTGGATTTTATAATTGCTCTTTAAACAACATGGTACACTATCCTTTCCCAATCCCTCAACTCCCTCTCTCCGCCCTCTGATTAACTACCAAATGCTAGTAGACAGCTGCCTCCCTCTCTCTGTCACAATTAAAGTGACCTGAGAATCTTCTTTAGCCAGGGAATATTGTAATCCTTGCCAGGCTGGAGTCATGGAGGTACAACCAGTCACTCCAATGGCATCTTGATAGTATCTGGATGCTTCATCTATGTCAGTGACTCCAGGAGGTTGACTTCATGATGACCTATTCTGCTGGATGGTGAATGGCCACTTTTAGAGCTAAAAAAATGCCCAAACCCAGAGCAAATCAAAGGTGGGACAGATATGAGATGTACCGCACCCCCCTACCCCATCATGACAGATTTTAGCACTCTGAGATGCTAACAAAAAAACCCTAGAAGTAACATATGGAATAAGTTGATAGCCCCTGCCTTTCCACCCCCCTCCCAATTCATTTTAGTCTCTGATCAAAATTCTAACGAAACCACCTGTGATTCCATGAGTGATGGGAACTCCAGGGTGGAAATTCCTTTCAGTGGTGCAGATAAGCAACTCATTTGTAACTGAAAAAGTGGCAGAGAGACACTGAAAAGGGTTAATAACGTGCCAAAATGCAGAGAACACGTGTTGGAGGCAGGACCTGGAGTCAGGACTTCCTGACTACAAGGATTACAGGTTCTATCCACTATACTATAGGTTGATAATGGTCTGTAGAAAATCCTAAATCAATTCAACCAATTTCATCCTTTGTGACCACTGCCTGTGGTTACATTTTGGTAGAAATGACAAGCATTTGTGCATCGAGCAATACTTAATTTGTGTGCTTTGCATTATTACTATTATTTTAAGCATAATTTCCCCCATAAGTACATTTTCCGACTGGCTGAAGTTTACCTTTTTAAGCATCGACATTTAAAAAAAAATCATGATGGAAAGAAATCCTTTGAAATTGGACCTTTTAAAATAACTCAGTCATTATTATAAATACCAATTATTATATTAAACCCTAATACCTTTATGGCCTGTTGAGGTAGGGAGGACTCTTTAACCCAAGATATCTCGGCTAGTTGCCCTTTATGGAGAGTGGCAAACCAAAATAAATAAAATTACAGGGTTTATAATTTTAAAAATTTAAAAATTATGGGTGTGAGAAATAAAAAACAAGCCAGCATATCACCTACATCCACACCCATGGGCACATATGTATGCACACAAACATATACACACACAAGCACACGCAGACACATACATGCCAAATGATGACCTCATTCAATGATCTACCCAATTGATCACATGTTATAATCTGAAGAATACATTCCTCATCCCCTTTGAGTATCCTGTATGAACTTCTACGCTGATTTTTTTTTTGAGGGACCATCGACATCATTCAGGAAGCCCTAGAATGTTCTATGACTTGATACAATAGTCATAATGCTGTCCACAAAACAGCATCTAGGGAACCTTCCCATTTATAGGGAATTTCTTCTTGATTTAGACTCACACAGGACAACTTCCATGACGGTGGCAAACACTTCCGGTGAAACCCCCCTGTTATCTTTCTAGTCTGATGCTGATATTGTGCTTAATGTTGTTTATGTGATTGCAGCTATCAAGGAATAAGACCTTAATATATGCATAGAGGACATCTAATTAGATGCTTTGCACATAGTAAGTGCTTAATAAATGTTTATTATTATTAACTGAAAAGCTTTAAGGCTGCATTCTGCTCTCCCAACTGAAATGCTTTCTTGCAACCAAATAAATAGTGGCATTTTATTTTCGCTACATCCCTCAGTAAATTGTGTGGCTTTGAAGATGTACTCTACTGTAGAAAATCATTTAAGAAAGCCTGTCTGTTCTCATGTGTTCATCAAAGACATTCTCTATGTATTCTCATCAGGATTTTATAGAGATGGCCAAGTAGGCATCTAGGTCATTAGCTACTGATAAATCCTTATGTCTACCTTAGAGAGGAGAGTTATAATAATAATAATACGTGATCCTTTCTATTGCTTTGGAATCTCCTTTCTTTTTTCATATCTTGAAAGTAATCCCCAAGTTCCTTTAAAATTGTCTTGCCTCCTGTCTAGATTGTCCTTGGATGTGTTCGGTCAGGTCCTCCCACTTTTCCAAAAGTCATTCTCCCTTCCTCTTAGAGTTTCTTGAGCGCTAATAATTGTGGTCAAATTTGGTCAATTCTGAGAAGAGAAAATCCAAGACAGGCCATGAGAACTGATCACACACAGGCAGATCTGTGTCATTTCTAGCTGCATCAAAACATTCTCTGGAAGATCTGGCTTAATTGGGTCTTTTTTTAAAAATATATTTTTATTTAGTTAAATATTTCCTAATTACATATGAAAAATTTAACAATCATTTTTAATATTTTCAGGTCCAAATGATCTCCTTCCCTTCCTTCCCTCCCCCTCTTTGACAAGGCAAACAATTTGATATCGATTATACGTGTGAAGTCATGCAAAATATATTTGCATATTAACCATGTTGCAAAAGAAAACAGATAAAAAATAAAACAAGAAAAAAAAGTAAAAACAAGTATGCCTCAATCTGCATTCGGAGTTCATCAGTTTCCTCTCTGGAGGTGGATAACCATCCCAGCAGCTGTTATAGAAACAGCAAGTGCTTTCCCAGAAAGGCTGTGGGTTCTTCCAGCCAAAATAGCAGCACTCTCAGGGCTTCAGAAGACTCTTGTAGTACCAGCATCAGCTGCATCTATTCTGCCAGGGGTCATGAAAGTTCATCTATGCAGGAGACCATACCAGAATCAGCTGCATCTCTGTTACCAGTGTGTGTGTTGGGGGGGGGGGGAGGAAGGTGTCATGAAAGCCTATCAGCTACTCTGCTGGGTGAACTACCCCTAGTTCATCTGAAGAATTGCCAACTACAACCTTTGTTGACCCTGAGCTGAGACCTCAGCCACCAACTTCCTAATCTTTCGTAGCTGACAATGGGCCATCTCTTAAACCTTCTGGCTTTGGCAGCAATCTCCCAGGGAGCCTGTTATAGGTAGGCATATATGGTACAGGAGGTCATTGATATATTCAAGGTTTTCTGTTCTATGTAGTGAAACCTAGTGTATTCAAAAAATCCTATCCACTTCATCTATGATATTGTAATAGGAGATTACATTTTTGTCATGAGTCCTTTTGGAATTTTCAGGAATCATTGTCTTGATCAGAGTAACTAAGTCTTTCACAGTTGATCATCCTTACAATATTACTGTTACTGTGTACAATGTCCTCCTGGTTCTATTCACTTCATTTCCATCAGTTCATGTAAGTCTTCCAAGGTTTTTCTGGTACTATACCCTTTGTCATTTCTTATAGCACAACAATATTCCTTCACAATAATATACCACAACTTGTTCAGCCATACCCCAATTGATGGGTATGCCCTCAATTTCCAATTCTTGGCTGCCACAAAAAGAACTGCTATAAATATTTTTGCACAAATAAGTCCTTTTCCCTCTTCTGGCTCCCCTTAGGATACAAATCTAGTAGTGGTATCGCTGGGTCAAAGGTATGCACAATTTTATAGCTCTTTGGGTGTAGTGCCAAATTGTTCTCCAGAACGGTTGGACTAGTTCACAGTTCCACCAATAGTACAGTAATGTCTCTGTTTTTCCATATTCCCTCCATCATTTGTCATTTTCCTTTTCTGTTGTGTTCACCAATCTGATAGGTGTGAAGTGGTACCTCAGAGTTGTTTTAATGTGCATTTCTCTAATCAGTAGTGATTTGGAGCATTTTTCATACAACTATTGATAACTTTGATTTTCTCTTTTGAGCACTGCCTATTCATATCCTTTGACCATTTATTAACTCACGAATGGATGGTATTTATATAGTCGAGAAATGAAGCCTTTATCAGAGAAACCTGCTGTAATAATTTTTCCCCAATTTTCTGTTTTACTTTCAGTTTTGGCTACATTAGTTTTATTTATGCTAAAGTTTTTTTAATTTCACGTAATCAAAATTATTTTACTTCCTATGATCCTTCTATTTCTTGTTTCATTATGAACTCTTTCCTTATCCATAGATCTGACAGTTACATTTTCCCACGTTCCTCAATTTATTTATGATATCACCCTTTATGTCTAAATCATTTATCCATTTTTACCTTATCTCAATATACAGTGTGAGATGTTGGTCTATGCCTAGTTTCTGCCAGACTGCTTTACAGTTTCCCCCAGAATGTTTGTTGAATGTTGAGTTCTTACCCTAAAAGCTTGTATCTTTAGGTTTCTCAAATGCTAAATTACTGTAGTCATTTACTGTGCATTGTATACCTAACCTACTCCACTGATCCACCATTTTATTTCTTAACCAGTACCAGCATGTTTTGATGGTTATTACTTTGTAATATATATATATAGTTTGACATCTGGAAATACTAGGCTGCCTTCTTTCACATTTTTTTTGGTTGATTCCCTTGATATTCTTGACCTTTTGTTCTTCCAGATGAATTTTATTATTTTTTTCTAGCTCTATGAAATAATCTTTGGTAGTTTGACTGGCATAGCACTGAATAAGTAAATTAACTTAGGGAGATTTGTTATTTTTAATTATACTTTATTATTGGCCTACCTATGAGCAGTTAGTATTCCTCCAGTTGTTTTGATCTGTCTTCATTTGTGTGAAAAGTGACTTGTAATTGTGTTCATATAATCCCTGAGTTTGTCTCCTCAGGTAGATACCTAAGTATTTCATATTGTCTGCAGTTATTTTAAATGGAACTTCTCTTTTTATCTCTTGCTGTTGGGTTTTGTTGGTAGAATATAGAAATGCTGATGATATATGTGGGTCTAATTTATATTCTGCAACTTTGCTGAAGTTAATTGTTTCAACTAGTTTTTTTTCAGTTGGTTCTCTAGGATTCTTTAAGTATACCCTCATGTCAGCTGCAAAGAGTGACAGTTTTGTTTCTTCGCTGCCTATTTTAATTCCTTCAATTTCTTTTTATTGTGTTATTACCATAGCTGGCACTTCGAGCACATATTGAATAATAGTGGTGATAATGAGCACCCTTGCTTCACCCCTGACCTTATTGGGAAGGCTTCAAATGTATCCCCACTATAGATAATGCTTGCTCTTGGTTTTAGATAAATACTACTTATCATTTTAAGGAAGGCTCCATTGATTCCTACGCTTTCTAGTGTTTTTAATAGGAATGGATGTTGTATTTTGTCAAAGGCTTTTTCCGCATCTATTGATACAATCATGATTTTTATTGTTTTGTTATTAACATGGTCAATTATACTGACAGTTTTCCTAATATTGAATGAGCCCTGTATTCCTGGTATAAATCCCACCTGGTCATAGCATATGATCTTTGTGATATATTGCTATAAACTCCTTGCTAGTAATTTATTTAAAATTTTTGTATCAATATTCATTTGGGAAATTGCTCTGTACTTTTCTTTATCTGTTTTTGCTCTCCCTGGTTTAAGTATCAAAACTATATTTGTGTCATAAAGGAATTTGGTAGGACTCCTTTATTTTTTCCAAATGGTTTATATAGCATTGAGATTAATTGTTACTTAAATGTTTGGTAGAACTCACTTGTAAACCTTTCTGGTCCTTTTTCTTAGGGAGCTCATTGATGGCTTATTCAATTTCTTTTTCTAAGATAGGGTTATTTAAATATTCCATATCCTCTTCTGTTCATCTGGGCAGTTTATATTTTTGTAAATGTTCACCCATTACACTTAGATTGTCAGTTTTACTATCATACAACTGGGTAAAATAACTCCCAATAATTGCTTTAATTTCATCTTCATTGGTGTTGTATTTACTTTTCTCATTTTTGATAGTAGTAATTTGGTTTTTTGGTGCATATGTTTAGCATTGATATTGCTTCATTGTCTATGGTTCATTCAGTAAGATGCAGTTTCCCTACTTATTCCTTTTAATTAGATCTATATTTGCTTTTGCTTTTCATCATGGTTGCTACTCTTGCCTTTTTTTTTTTTACTTCAGCTGAAGTGTAATAGGTTCTACTCAAGCCCCTTATTTTAACTCTGTGTGTAAGAATCTGTTTCAAGTGTGTTTTTTGTAAACAACATACTTTTGGATTTTGGTTTCTAATCCATTCTGCTATCCACTTCCATTTTTATGGGAGAGTGGATCCCATTCATATCCACAGTTACTGACTGTACCTTTCCCTCCATCTCATTTTTTTGTTAATCCTCCTCTCTTTCTTTTTATCTTGCCTCTCCTCTAAAGTCTGTTTTGCTTCTGACCATTTCCTTCTTTAATCTGCTTTCTTATTATCAACCTCCCTCCCCAAAACAGTTTAACCTTATTGAGCCTCTTATAATTTCTTTCATGTTTACTTTTGTATGCTTTTCTTGAGTCTTATATTTAAAAGGCAAATTTTCTTTTCAGCTCTATTCTTTTCCTCAGGGATGCTTGAATGTCCTATATTTCATTAGCTATCTATTTTTTTCCCTTGAAGGATTATACTCAGTTTTGCTGGACAGGTGATTCTTGGTTATAACCTCAACACTTTGGCCTTCCAGAATATAATTTTTCTTGTGTGATCCTGACTGTTGCTCCATGGCATGTGAATGATTTCTTTCTGGCTGCTTGAAGAATTTTCTCTCTGACCTGGGAGCTCTGGAATTTGGCTATAGCATTCCTGGGAGTTTTCATTTTGGGATCTCTTTCAGATGGTGAATGGTGAATTCTTTCAATTTCTATTTCTAGGATATGGGAGTAGTTTTCCTTGGTAATTCCTTGAAATATGATGTTTAGGCTCTTTCTTTGATTATGGCTTTCAGGTAGTCCAATAATTATTAAATTAGCTCTCCTTTAACTGTCTTCCAAGTCGGTTGTTTTTTCCAATGAGATATTTCATATTTTCTTCTATTTTTTCTTCTTTGGGCTTTGTTTTGTTTCTTGATGTCTCATGGAATCATTAGCTTTCACTTGCTCAAATCTAACCTTTAAGGAATGACTTTTTTTTCAGTGAGTTCTTGTACCTCTTTTCCCATTTGGCCAATTCTGCTTTTTGGGGAGTTATTTTCGTCAGTGAATTTTTGTATTTTTTTCCATTTAGCTAATTTTTAAGGTGTTATTTTCTTCAGCATTTCTTTGTGCTTCTTTTACCAAGCTGTTGTCTTTTCATATTTTTTCCTTTGATTTCATTTCTTTACCGATTTTTCCTCTATCACTGTAACTTGATTTTGAATTTTTTTTTTTAGTTCTTCCAGGAATTCTTGCTGGGCTTGTGTCCAAATGACATTTTTTTTCCTTTGAAGCTTTGCTTGTAGCTGTTTTGACTTCATTGTCTTCTTCTGAGTTGAGGTCTTGATCTTCCCTCTCTCCATTGTAGTTTTTTATAGTCAAGTTCTTTTTCTGTTGTTTGCTCATTTTCCTTTAAGTTTGACTTTATGTTGAAGTTGGGCTCTGTTCCCTGTGTGGGGTGGGAGAAGGGACACCATTTCAAGCTTCAGGCTATTTTGCACTGCTGTTTTCAGAGCTAGATCTGAGGGTTTGGAAGTTTTTGGTGCTTCCAAAGTGGTGTGATCCAGAGAGAGGTGTGGTCACTGCTCTCCTGGTCTGCACTCTGATTCTTACTGAGGAAGGGCCTCTGATACCTTGGGATTGCAATCAATACTGTCCCTCAAGGCTCCTGCTCCATTGGGACCAGAAGTTATATTGCTTCTTAGGGCCCCTTCTCCCTTGGGACTGGAAGCAATACTGCTCCAGGGTCTCTGATCCCTTGGGACCAGAAGTGATACTGTTCCTCAGGCTCCCTTATCCCTTGTGACCAAACCCAATATTGCCCCTCAGGGTTTCCACTCCCTCTCAACTGAAAGTGCTCCTCTTCACCTTGGAACTATGACCCAGAAGTGGGTATAGGCAATGGAATTGCCAAATAGCATATAGTCCTGTGTTCAGTGTTAGTACAGGGCTCCCCTGTAATCTCTTTCTGACTAGTTGCCAGGTCTCCTTACTGTCTCGAGCTTGAAAGCACGGAAGCTGCTGCTATGTAGCTGTTGCTGTGACCTAGTTCCACCACTAGTGTTTTATCCATGTAGACTTCTTTTTTTTTTTTAAATTTTTTTTTTCATCCACATAGACTTCTAGACAGTCTCCACCCCTGTACCCTAGATCTCCCTTTCTGACCTCATAAGTTGTCTTGGATTGGAAGAATGTCAGACTTTGACCATTTGTTGGCTCTACTCAAGAATTTGATTTGAGATATTATTTTAAAGTTGTTTAGAGGGGAATGTTGGGAAAGCCCAGCTGAGTATTTTCTCTATTCCACCATCTGTCCATGAAATTCTTTAGTTGGGACTTATGCCAAGCTTTCGAAAAGTGGAGTCATTTCCCCTCACTTTCAGCTTTATTTTATTATTTTTAGGCAATTGGGGCTAAGTGACTTGCCCAGGGTCACACAGCTAGTAAGTGTCAAGTGTTTGGTCTGAGGCCGGATTTGAACTCAGGTCCTCCTGACTTCAGGGCCAGTGCTCTACCCACTGCACCACCTAGCTGCCCCTATTTTCCCTCATTTTCAGCAAAGAAACTCCCACCACCAGTGGCAAATGAGCTACTGCTCATCAACTTAGTGTCTTCACATAGAAGCTACTCAATAATTGTTTGCTTAATTAAGTTGAGAATTGGGTGCCACCTCTCTGATGAAGCCTTCCCTGATCCCTGAAGCTGAAAATGATTTCTCCTGCCTCAGATTTACTTAATACACTTTGTCTGGATAGTTCCTTTGCCTTTAATCACATTTTGCTGTGCATTATGTGCACTTCTCTATGAATTATACCTTCCCACCCCGTTGAACTGTAAGCTGCTTGAGAGCAGGAGCTGTTTGCTATTGCTGCTATGGTTTTTATCTCAGGGACCTAGCACATAGTAGGTGTCTGGTAAGCGTTTGCTTGAAGAACTGGAATGGAGGGAGAATTTTCTTCTCATCGAGGTTCTGTTCAGAAAAATGTGTACTCCTTATGGTATAGTACAATGTTGAGGAGAAAGAAAAGGGCTTTTGCTCCTTGAATTGAGCCAATTGAGAAGCTGGTCAATGAAATTCCTTTACTGAACTAATTAATTAGACCTTCTTGTTCTTGGGTACCAAATTCCTCCTATACTTTTTAGGATGTCTTTCACATATGTATAAACTATTAGTGATCATAGTAAAGCTACACTTTAAATTCCTTTCATCTTTTATTGTAAGCCAATCCCTACATGAGATTAATCTCTTTGTTCTCTCGATTGCTAGAGTCCTTTGAATTTTCTTACACCATTTTGGTGGCAGATACCCCCCTCCCCCCAATCAATGCAGGGTTTTGTGTGGTGTGTTCTCATCAGTTTGGAAATAGGAAGTGTTACTACTTCCATGTAATGCAAAATAATGCTTCTCTCAGTACTCATACCTTTCTTACTTTTGGCTCTTTCCTATTCTAGACCAGAAGTGTCAAACACGCAGCCTGCAGTACTCCCAAGTGCAGCCCAAATCAGATTAAAATGTAATTAGGAAATATTTAACAAAATAAATAAAAGCAGAATAAAACATAGATAATGTTAATATGTGTTTTTTTAAGTCAACACGAGCCCACAGCAATCCTGATGTATAGTGGCCCCTTATGTTTATCTGCTAGACAGTGATTAAGAGGATGGGCCTTATTTTCATCCTTCTGCATCTTCCACAGTACCTAACACAAGAATATTAGCCAACAAATACTGACTAAATGATGGCTATGTAGCATCTGACCAATGACCATTATTCAAATCACTTCAACTAAGGAGACATACTAGACATCAGGATTGCTCTTCAAAATTTCACCCACTAGCTGGACAGACACATGGAGCAGTCAACGAACAAGATAAGACAACAGGGAGATGACACTTGGCAGTTTCATGTGCTGGGCCACCTCCTTCCCCACGAAGGCGAACTTTCCAGCTGCTTTGAGTTCCAATTCCTTTGTTCTGTTCATCCATTTTCCTAATACTATTCAGCAAGTGGGGTAGCTGATCCTCTTAATATTTGAAATGATCAACTTGCTGATATGCATATGGTCAACTTCCCAGCATTACTCTTATTGTACTTCATCAAATAAGCACACTGAGAAAGGTAGTACCTATTATGCACCTGGCACCTAGAAGGCACTCAATAAATACTTGCTGAATTGAATTGTTGAGTTTGCATTTTTGACCTTAAACTGGTTTGGCTGGTGAGTACTACCACTTGACTATTAACCTCCAGGATCAAATATAAAATTATCTGGTTGGCTTTGAATGCCCTGCAGAAACCGGGCCACTTGCTACCTTTCTGGTCTTCCTATACCTCACTTCTTTCCATACATTCTGTGACAGAGGGCCATAAGCCTCATTGATGTTCCTCACATACAACATTCCATCTCCTATCTCCGAGTGTTTCCACTGGTTGTCCCCTATGCTGTTAATGCTCTCCCTCTTCTCTGCCCGTTAACTTCCCTGGAATCAAGTTGGAGCTCATCTTACCTTCTGCAAGAAGCCTTTCTCAGTCCTCCTTAATTGCAGCGCCTTCCCTCTGGTGATTACCCCATGTTTGTCTTGTAAACATCCTCTTTGAACATAGTTGTTTTCCTCTTTTCTCCTCCCATTTCACTTCCTTGAGAGGGGAGATTTTGTGTGTGTGTGTGTGTGTTTCTTTGTATCCCGGTGCTTAGCACAGTGCCTGGCACAGAACAGGAGCTTACCAAATGCTGACTGTCTGAATCATGGCACATGATTAACGGAGGTACTCTCTTTCTCCCCAAACCTCCCTCTCTTCCAAACTTCCCATCGTCCTTCTAGTTACCCAGGCTCACAGTCATCCTGGATGTTATCCTCAACTTCTCACTCTCAAACCCCCTCCCCCGAAGATCCAATTTCTTTCCAAGCCTGTCTGTTTTACCAACATCTCTTGTCTATGCCCCCTCTCTGCCCTCTGATGCTGCCACCACTTCATGCAGGCCCTCATCACCTCACTCCTGGACAACAACAAGGGCCTGAAGTGGTCGCATGTACTTATTCATTTGAATAAGTTTGAAGTTATTATTGTTTGAAGTTTGAAGTTATTTGAGGTTATTATTATGTCAAATTTGGTAATTGTTTCCATCCTAATGGACATATTCAGTATGAATTCAAATAATGTGACCACTTCAGAGGATTTATTATTCCCACAGATTAGTACTTAACTGCAATGGCCTGCTGGTTAGTCTCCTTGCCTCCATTCATCTGTCAAATGAATCGTGCCAAAGTGAGGATCTGATCACGTCATCCCCCTCCTCGATAAAGACCAGTGACTTTCTGTCACTTTTGGGATCAAAAAAATCCTCTGTTTGCCTTATACAGGGCCCTCCACAAGTTGTTTCTTAGCCCCCACCCCTTCCAGTCTTGTTCCATCTCAGTGTCCCCTCCCCCCATACTCTGCAATCTTGCTATTCCTCATACAAGGCATTCCATCTCCAGGCTCCTGCCATCTTGGCTGGCCATCCTCCAGGTCTGAAATGCCCTCCCCCTCCTCATCTCTACCTTCTGGTTTCTTTCAAGTCTCAGCTAAAATCTCACCTTCTACAGGAAGCCTTGCCCAATCCCCCTTAATTCTAGCGCCTTCCCTCCATTGATTATCCTCAATTTGTCTTATCTTTGCATCATTTCAACCTAGTTGTCTTTTGCCTTCTGTTTTATTTCCACTGTTCAGCACAGTTGCTGGCGCATAGTATGTGCTTAACAAATACTTATTGAGTGACTGACATATAGTAGGATTGGCACCACTGCTAAACGAAGAGCTTTAAACTTATATTTATTTCCCTTTTATGGGGAGTTGGCAAAATGACAAGGAATTCAATTTGGTAATCTCATCCTATGAAGAGAGGAACCTAATGGCAGTGGCAAAAATATATAAGAAAGGGAAAATGAATAAGGAAGTATAATGCAATTATACCATGCGTTACAATGCCAGCTACTTACTCCCTTCCTACCCTGCATCCACTTCTCTTTTTTCATCTTTGCTAGCCATTTTAGAAAGTCAGCTTCTGGAGGAGAAAATCTAAGAACCATCCCATTTCAGAGTTGCAGAGGGCTTCCAGAGGTCTCCTACTTGTCAAACATGATGACCTTTTTCTCAATCCTCATTTTCTTTGACCTCTATATGGAGCATTTAGCATTATTGACCACTTCTTTCTGGATACTATATCCTCTCACAAAAAGTGTATGGGGCCTTGCTTTCTCCTGATTCTCCTCCTACCCATTTGGCTACTTTTTAGTCACCTTTTATGGACCGTTATGCATGTCCTACTCTCTAATCATGAGTATATCTCACTCTGTACTGGGTCCTCTTCCCTTTTTACACCCGCCCTCTTGTTGGCCCATCTGCTTCCATGAGTTCAACTATCTCTATGCAAGGACTCTCAGCTATATAACAAGTTGTAGTCTCTTGAGCTCTAGGCTTGCACCTCCAACTGGTTTTAGGATATCTCCACTGGATGACCCATAGGCATTTCACATTCAACACATCCAAAACGGAAGTCCTTGTCTTTTCCTCCAAATCGATCACTCTTCCTAACTTCCATATTTCTGTTGATGGCACCCACGTGCTTACGGCCATCTAGTTTTGTAACCTTGAAGTGATCCTAGATTTTTGCCTGTCCTTTGGCCCCCATATCCAATCAGTTGCTACGTTTTGCCAATCCCACTTCCACAACATCTCTCACATACATCTCCTTCTCTCCATTCGTACACGCTCACTTTAGGCCCTCATTCCCCCTGGCTTGGACTATTGAAATACACTCCTAATTGGTCTCCCTCCACTTTTATCCCCCACAAAGCTACCAAGTGGAGATCCCTAAAGCATCACTCTGACCTTGCCACTGTATTACACAAGAGACCTCAGGAGAAAATGCAAACTCTTCCATTTGTCATTTAAAGCTCTTCATAATGGGGTTCAAACTTATCTTTCCAGACTAATCTCATACCCTATGCTCCAGTGAAGGAGGCTTTTTTGTTCTTCCTTGGACATGACATGGTTTCTCATCTCCACACCTTTGCACAAGTGGTACCCCATGTCTGGAATGCAATCCCTCCTCACCTTCACCTTTTAGAGTCCCTAGCTTCTCAGCTTAAATGCCCTCCCCTGCATTTTCCTAGAGGCCTCAGTCACTAGTTTTTCCCTGTTTTGTTTTTGTACCCACAGCATCTATCACAGCACACCTTGCCTATGGCAGGTATTTAATAGATGCATGTTGCAGAAATGAAGGAATGAATGAGATCATCCAGACTAAGCCAATCTGAACAGTAATCCCCTCTACAACATTCCTGACAAAGAGTCATCCAGCCTGTGTCCAAAGATCCACAGAAATGACAAACCCACTTATTGCCCAAAACAAGCTGATTCTTCTATCCACGGACGGCTCCCAGTACCAAGGATTTTTAGCCCAAGGCAGTTACCGTCTAACTGAATTCTGTGGCTGTTTACTTCGAGCTCCTGGGTTGTTATGCAATGCCTCACTCCATGGCATCCATGGGAAAGCAGGGGCTCCACAAATGGGACTCCAATTGAACAGCAAATTAAGGCTGTTTGCTTCGCACCCCTGAAGTAGATGACTAAGTCTTTCCCCACTTGGAATTAAAGAGCATATTTCACATTTCTCTACTAGGTTGCGTAAATCTTCTTAATGAAACCTAAAGTGTCCGTCGAAAGCCGTGTGACATTGTTCCTCTAAAAATGTTCCTATGGAGTCACATCGGATAGGATAATTAAAACGCCAAGCAGAGTTGAGATCTTTGACCTCTCATTAGTTTCAGCATTATAAATTGCCATTTGTTAGTAGCCTAATTTGATTATTAGCCCCTCTGAGCATACAGCGTACATCCTGAATAGTGGACTGCAAACACCACACCGAGGTTGCATGCATGCCAGCAACGGAAAGGGGCAAACTGCCTGGCTTCCAAGTGTTCACAAGTGAGTCCCACTCAAGTAGTTCCATAAAGAGAAAGAATTCCTTCCGAAGATACCTGGCTCCTGCCTGGCTGAAAGGAATCGATGGGTAGTACCGCTTCATTTGGTTCTTCAAGCAGCTTTATCATGTGGTGAGGCAGGATGGGAGGCGGAATCTTTTCCCCTATAGTTTTATCATAAAACAATTGGCATGTCATATGGCTTCATGTCACCTTGCATAGTGAAATGGAAACTGACATACTGTGTCCTAGAGGTATTGTAACAAATCAACACAGAAACATAGGGAGGAGGGGAGACAGCTATTTTCCTGAATTCTCATTCGTCGCCCCTCTGGGTAGGTACCCTGGTCTCAGCATTTTAATTAATTCCTTGACATCACTACTAGGACGCTCAGCAAGTGTGATCAGGCTCCTTGCCAAAGCCAGTGTCCATAACACAACCGAACTTCTTTCATTAAGCAAACAAGAAGAAATGGAGAGTGGTAAAAGCCCGAGGAGGCATGGGAAGGAAATCAACAAACAACACACTTATTTTCTATCCCCCATCGCAAAAAAAAATCACACAGCAAAATAGTTACTCTTGCCAAGTTTCAGACCCTCAAGAGATTAAACACAAAAGAGGCCTAATGTGAGAAAAAATGGAGGGGAAGAATAAATAATAATAAAATGAGCTCGTCAAATGCTCAAGGGAGCCTCCTCCCAGTCAGGCTCGATTTATGGCATTAGCAATGCGTCCTGCTTAATAAAAATCAATGACAAGGAATTAATGCCATGTTCTCGGGGCTTGGTTCTCTTGGGAAAGTCATGGGCTTTAGGTGAAAGTGAGAGACTCAAGGAAGAAGAATCACATTAGCAGAAGCAGACAACAAGTGGAGTGGTTGTGGGCGGTGGTGAGGCCTATCACAAGGAGGTTTTCCTGAAAAGTTCCTATTTGTTGTCATTATTTATCTCGTAACCCCAACTACATAAGGCAACATGGTATGGTGGGGCACTGATTATAGGTAAATAAACATGTTTGACCTCTGGGACAATATACCTGGAGTCTGGGAACTTGTTTCTTTTACTATTGTGATGCATTTAAAAACATGATTCTGAGAAAGGGTCTATAGGTTTCACCAGATTGTCAAAGTGGTCCACGAAACAAAAAAGGTAAAGACCCCAGATGTTGCATAAAGAATACCAGACTTAGTCTGGAGATTTGGCTCATATCTCACTTCGGATATGCATTAATTAGCTCTGTGAGCATGAGTAAGTAACAATCTCTTAGAGCCACAGTTTTTTTTTCCCTCATCTTTAAAACTGGGATACAGATACTGGTACTAAGTGCTTTACTAGATTGTCACCAGAAAAGTATTTTGCAAACCATAAAGCTCTATAGGAATGCGACACAATGTCTGCAAGACACTAAGGATCCCGGCAGTTTCAGATACTTCGTTCCTCCAATTTTCTGTATGGAAAAAAAATAAAAACAACTCTGCTTTTATGCTGATGGGATACCAATGACCTGAGACCCTGGCACCCCACAGAATAAATAATATAGCTCCGAATTTCCTAAGTAACTTTTACTACAGTTCCCAGGCCATCAGACCAGTCTTTGAAGAGATAAATTATGTCCCCTTTTATTTTAGATGATGGTGGTCTTACAGCAATACTGTAAATGCCCATAAATCACACAATCGTGGGCTGGAGGAAAACTGAAACACCATCCACTCCAATCCCTTCATTTTACAGAGGAATAAACTGAGGTTTAGAGAGGAAATGACACCACCCAGACTATATGTACATATGATCATACTGTCTTTATACAATTTTAAGCCCCTGGCCCTGTTGCTAGTAATATGGGTCTCAGTGCTCCCTGTTCAATCTGTGTAGGTCTTTATGTCCTGCTATCCTATATTATCATTCCAATTGCTTGGCTACTTGGCCCACTTAATTTGAGCTAGTTAGTTTTTTGGGTAGTAAAGCATGTAGACCTTATTATGGCAACTTCTTCCAACATTGAGAAAGGTATGAGAAGGGATGCTTTTGCAAAAGGTACACTAGAGAAGAGGACATTTTATAACCACACAACTGACTCAAAGATGTCTGGAACCCCAAATCCCACTGTACTTACTGTTTATTGACTTTTTAAAAAAAAAAAACATCTGATTAGGTAGAGCCAAAGCTAGACTTGGCTTTAACAATGTGTCTCCCATGAAAATGTCCAAATCACACAGAATTCTTTTGTTCAATGACCCTATGATTATTAGTATCAAGTAAGGCACAAAATGAGAAGATGGAATCTTGGCAAAGGTATTTGCCATTATCAGAAAGGAGATCTATCACAGAATCCACATCCAAGAGGGATTCCTTAGCGATGGTGAGGTCCCCCAGATGTTCCTATTTGTAGGTGACTTTTTGCCGAGCCTTGGAACATTGCAGAGCCCTCGAGAGTGAGATCCACAGTCGCTCAAGGGTTCAGCTTAACTATCCACATAGGATAAATCAAGTGGATGAGGAATGCTTAATACCCAGACAGTAGCTATGGAGGCAGTATCCAGATAGTACCTAATGTCTATGTAATTGGATGGACAATGCATAGAGTTGGTACGCTATTATATGTATCTTGGATACACGTTGAAGTTGAATGATGAAATGGGCCTTAAATTGAATAGGAGGAAATAAGGGTGATGGATTACCTTTGGGAAACTGTACAGTGCATCTAATGACTTTAGCACCTGGGCATACTTCAAAGATATTTTTTTAATGTACTTGTGCTATTCTATTATTCACTCTCAGGTATTCTATGAGTCTAAAATACTTTTTTGTCTTCATTCTATTTTACTCCCCAAGAATCTGTTGCAAATTGGCATTAGAGCAGTCTCCCCATCATCCTGCTATTAATTAGTGTTGTTGGACTGAATGAGAAGAGCACAATCAGATATACGGGTAAGAAGCAAGCCGAAGGGTGACATTTCTCAGTCTTCGAAGTGTAATGAGTGATACTACAAATGAAAGTTAGCACTGCATTAATTAACCGATTGAAGCATTAAATGAGAATATTGCTTCTGAGTCAAAGATACTCTTCTTCAGAAGGCAATTGATAGTACCACGGCAGCCCCATTGGGCAATGGGACGAGCCCGGGACTTAAGAATCAGTGGCCCTACGTTGAAATCCCAACTGTGTGATTTATTAGCCATGTGACTTCGGGCAAGCTACTTTACTACCTGGAGTCTCAGTTTCCTCACCTTTAAAATGAAGGGACCTGACTAGATGGTCCCGTGAATCTCTAATCCTATGGTCTCTATAAAATTTCAGTCATATTTCCAGGCTCACCTTGCAGCAGTAATTGGATGGGACTTGGGATTTGGACCACAGGCAAAATGCCATTATCAACATCTCTCACTTCACAGAATTGTCCCAAAATGAGATCAAGGGAGAGAATATTTGTGAAGTGCTTAGCACAGTGTCTGGGACATAGTAAGCACTATAAAAATGCTTATTCCCTTCCCTTTCCCTCCCTTCTTTCTTGTCCCCATTCCTTCCCCTATGCCATCCGCAGTTGCTTCTATTCATGAAAAACTTTGAGTGGAAACATCAGAGGTTATTGCAGAACAGGAGTGAAAGCTGCAAATCAAACACATCCTAGAAGACATCTGTGATCAATCATTGTAAACATTCAGGGGCCCCTAAAAAGTAGCATCTAAGCTTCACGCTAAATTTGGCCTCCCACATCAACATCCAATTCAAAGTACTCTTGAAAGCACTCTGGATAGCATCTCTCCTGTTTTCAATTGTTTCTGCCTACGAGGTGACCAGTCTGTTACGGAACGATTTTGACCGTAACATTTGATTAGGCCTTCTCCACAGTGGCATGATTCTTAGTATCATATTTTTATAGATAGAGGGAACTTTGAGGTCACCTAGGCCAATTCCAAGTCCAAACTGAGATTAAATGACTTGCCCAGGGTCACACAGCCAGGATTCAAACCTGAGCCCTCTGGTTCCTAATCCATCAACCTTAGCAATGTACCACGTAGCCTAGTATTAGAATTGTCCAGCAACACTTTTACATCTACTTCTATTCCTTTTTTTTTATATGAAGTCCCTTCTCTACTCAGGGTCTCAGTTTCCCCATTTGTAACACGAGGGAGTTGTACCAGGAGCTTTCTGGTATTGCTTCTAGCTCTGAACTTCTATGACATTCATTTACCCTAAGCAACAGCTTGCTAAAATAGATATTCTTATTCTTTTTTTTAAAAGCCTCTTAATTGGATGTCACTGCATTTCCTAAACAATGGGAAATGTACTATTTGATGGATACCAGCCTAGTTGTTCCTGACATCTTGTGTGGCCTTCTCTTAACATTACACAATCTGACACGACCGTTCTATAGAGCTCTCCTGGCCCAGAGGTTAAACGGGCTCATTTGCCTATTATCTCTATCCCACATACACATGTCTGCCAGCATTTCTAATATTTGGGGAGGGAAAAAACACGATTTCCAGAGACACTTGGCATTTTAGCTTTGTGTTTGTTCTTGTATGGCCTTCGATGAGCTATTCAAACGTATATGTTTCTGGAGTGTGGCAGAAGACCATCATTCTCCTTACAAAAGTCCCTTAGGGGTGCAGCTTACTCAGGCTCGAGGTAGGTCCATTTTTCCAAAACATTAAAGACTTTAAAGCAGAGACCGATCCTTTGTCCTCACATTCAATCATGGCACCTCCCAATCTGCCGAGCTTTTTTGGAAGTGGCAGGGCTCAAACCCCACTAAGTCCTCTCCCTCCTCCCTATCATCATCATAGGCAGGGCTGTCCCACAAATCTTTTGGCTTAGCTTTGCCCCATCTCCCTCCTCTGCCCTCATATATCTACATTCAGTGTTAATGACAGAACTGAAGGAGAGATGGGAGGAAGTAAGTCATCCAGCCCCACATTTTTCCTTCAGCTCTGACAGCTCGGTGCCTATCAGTGGTACACTTTTTGACCCTTGGGAGAAATCAAAGCAATCCATTTCATCACTACCAAGAATTCAACTATTTATTCATGGTTTCTGTGACACTGGAGTTGAAGCGGCTACTCCCCAAGCATTCTCCTTTTTGTTTTAACTTCAGTCGTCTCTTCTCCCCCTCATTCTTCTTGGATGGGCCTGGATTCTATTCCCAGGCTCCCTTGCCTCCCCTCTAATCGTTCAGATTCAATGTTTTAGTCTGGGCCATCAGAGGCAGGAGGGCCAGAAGCTGAAGGTTTGAGGAAGGAGGGCGGCTTGCTGGTGCCCCCCCCAAGGGAGGAACCTTCCAGATTTCACTTCCTTCCCGCCGCATCACTGCTCTCGGCTGTTCGGCCATTTCTCTTGCTTCTCTCTTTGCTCCGCTTTTTTCTTACAGTACAACACAGCCTAGCTAAGAATATTGCACCTGCTGGGGCTACTCCCACCACCTACCCATCACTTTTCAAGTCTAGAGTTTTGAAGAGGCAACATTTTTTTTCTTGCTTGTTTTTTTTTTAAGTGAAACTAAAAGACATCAACCTGCTCCTCCTGCCAGGACTTTTGTACAGTGACGAAGCAATCAATCGGCAAGCATTTTTTAGGCACTTGCTGGATGCCAGGCCCTGTGCTAGGCATGGAATGTGTGCTGCGAGACTGACCAGGGATTGTATGGCTATTGAGCATTTTAACTTGTTGCTTCTACCTTGTGAAAACTTTAAAGTGTTTCAGAAGAGCCAACTAGTGACACGTGACCCCCAAATAATCAGAATCCTTCCCAGCTTGTCTCCCTTCACAAACAATAGTGGAAACAAAAGCAAAGAGAATGGCAGAGCGACCTCTGTCACAGGGACCAAGGAATCTGAGAAACAACCTGACAATTTTAGTTTTGTGCCAATGGTAAAAGAATATCAGACAAAAGGAATCTGTGTCTCTGACTGCCCAGGGCGTCCAAAATGCCACTCAAGAGTGCGACAGACAGCACTGTGTGTGTTGGAGAGAAATGGAGCTGTCCTACAAACAGCCACAAGAATCCTTATCTGGTAGAGCTGTAAATGGGGCTGGTCAAGTGAGATTTTGTCCTAGGGTGTCCAGATTTGAGGGCACTCACATTGCATGGCATCCAGAGTGTGAAAACAAGTCAAAATGGGAAGCTACAAGATGGCACTTATTCCTTTGGTGGTGGCAGTGCTCCAGGGGTGAAACACCTCTCCAGTTGATGCTACCCTGCTTCCTGTCAGTAGTAACCTCCCATGGTTTCTGGGCCCCTCTCCCCCTTATGTCACAAGCTCTCATCCAAAGGTCTTACTCCCTTCTCCTTGCTCAAGCAAATTCGTCTGAGAAAAGTCGACTTGATTTGGGGGTGTTTTTCTGCTGTTTTCCTCAAGGCACACTTTGGGTTGCTAAGAATTGGAACTTATGAACTCTGATAGCTGGTTAGAGAAAACTGAACCTGCCTTGATTGAATTGACTAGCCAAGTAGTTGTCTGATTGAACCGACTAGTCAGTCGGAGCCAGAGTCAGACTGGTTATGCTCAGCAATAGCCAAGGGCTGCCCAGGTCATGTTTGTGATTAAGAATGCAAATGTCTTTGAGGTCATATTTAAGAGCAGAAGCTATGTATGTATGCTATGCTGTGACCAGCTCCTTCCCTGCCCCTTTTTTCATATCCTCTAAACAAAATTACAGTGTTCATTAATCACTGCAGAGTAGACAAAACTCTCAACAGGCTGGAAAGTGTCGAGGTACTCACTGTTGAACTGATGGGATTCAGTAGTTAAACATGGCCATGGCTATAAACCAAGCTAAAAAGCAGAGATAGGTGTAACTTGGAGACTAAATGGCAGCATAGCCCTTGTTGCAACTCAAAGGAGAAGCAACTCGCTTGTTGGACCACAGCTACAAAGAGCCTCAAGAGTCTACCAGTTATACAACCACATCTGGTTCATGAGATGCATCAACTTCTCTCTCACCTCCAGTGGCTACTTGGTGGGATGAGGCATTTAGGTAGAATCTAGCTGGAAAGGAAATAGAGCTAAGGTGCCCAGTATTAAAGATAGTCCTGGGGAGGAGCCTAAAAAGATGAGAGCCTACTAGATTTCTTCGCTCCTTGGAGTTGATTGGATAAATAAATGACTGCTATTAAGTGATAGATATCTAAACTAAGAGTGCATCAGGGCTCTCACAAGGGTGAGAATGGAGGAGGGGTGAGTGTGTGTGTGTGTGTGTGTGCATTGCACCTACACTCATAGGCAAAGCCCTGTTCACACACCCTTATACTCTTATTGGAAAATTTGCCCACAGGACATACATGACACTGACCTCAGCTTTCCAACGGTGGAACTGATCAAGTCCAATTCTCCTTCCTCATCATGGCTGTGAGCAGATTCTTTCCGGCCAGGGGCAGTATGGATAAGCAACTGTTGATTGACCCTCCATTCTTCTGCAGCAGATTGCTCCCCACCCCTCCACTTATCTCCACTCTCTCCCTGTCTACTGGCTTCTTCTCTACTACCTCCAGACCTGTCCATGTCTTTCCCATCCTCAAAAAACCCTCACTTCATCTTTCCATCCCTGGTAGCTATAATCCTATAGCTATTCCCTTGTGTGGTTCTGATCTTATCGTTCTGCTGAAACTGCCTTCTCCAAGGCTACCAATGATCTTCTGCTTATAATCCTGCAATTGACAAATCTAATGGCCTTTTCTCAATCCTCATCTTTCTTGACTTCTCTGTGCAGTCTGTGGTGTTGTTGATCACCGCCTCTTCCTGCATACTCTCTTCTCCCTGGGGCGTCATGACACGGCTCGTTCCAGGTTCTCTTCATATCTTTCTGACCCCTCCTTAGTCTACTTTGCTGGCATGTCATCCAAGTCAAGCCCTCTAACCATGGGTATCATTCAAGACTCTGTCCTCGGACCTCTTATTTTTTAAATCTGTGCTATGGGAGTTTAAAACTGAACTGAGACTCCTGGGGACATTGTGTATAGAGGGAAAAGAGAGAGCCGAGTTATAGAATCTCAAGGGATACTAATGGTTACTGGGTATGACCTGGATGAAGATCTAGCAAAGGAGAAACTCAGGAGCAGTCAGGTATGTAGGAGAAGAACAGAGGGAGAGAGAGAGAGAGAGAGAGAGAGAGAGAGAGAGAGA
>NW_020944355.1:2112160-2201846 GCF_900497805.2 Vombatus ursinus | reverse complement strand
GAGACAGAGAGAGACAGAGAGAGACAGAGAGAGACAGAGAGAGAAACCCCTCAAGCTCCCTTCTAGCAACTCAAAGTCTGGATGAGGTCAAATGAAGCTTCAGCAAGGCCTGTTTAATTTCTACAGGCTCCACTTCCCTCCTCAGCAAAATGAACGGGCTGAACAAGCAGATCTCGGAGGCTTCTTCCAGCTCTAAATTCATGATTCATAGGAATGCAGGGATTATAGAAAATAAGTTTAAAAGGTGAAATGATTGGTTTTTACTTCTGGGTACTGTGCCTTACATTCATTTATGCCAATCCAGGTCAGTCGTGGCACCAGTTCACAAGTCAGAAAGAGCCAGTTGGCAATCTGAAAGCTGCCAATTTGCCTCAGCACAATCCCAGGAACAAAGGCTCAGTGGTGAGACCCTAACGGATGATTTTGGTGGTATTGAAGGCATAATACGATCCTGCCCTCACTCTCTTCTAGGAAGATTGGCTCTGCAGTGCTGCGAACGGGAGCAAGAATGCATTTGTCAGTAAATGAAAGAGATGGAACTCTGAGGCACACTAGAAAAATAGGGGTGGAAAATAAGATTTCCTTCCTATGGAGTCTCTCTCCAAGCCGACACAACCCTTTCCTCAGAAGGCTTCAGACAGGAGAAGGAAAATGGCCTTAATACACATAAGCCTGTGAATTCACAGTTACTCATTTTTGAGAATTTACTGCTCTCTTAAACAGCTTGTCAGATTACTTTTAGAAATCTCTGCCACCATTTGGCTTTCTCTCTCCCAAAGGGCAGTATGCAATGGTCCAAAGCCAAGGCAGAGGGCATTCCTTGGGCTCTGGGCCAGCCTTGCCTAGCACCTGGAAACAAAGTGATGAATATACCCAGCCTCACTTCAGGCTTGCACACAGTAAGCCGAGAAGAAATGCTAGCTAAATGACTGATCGATTTCATGACCTCAAAGTAGTTTTAGGAGTTGGGCAAGCAGAGGTGAGAGGGGTAGACGGTACATATCTGACGTATTTAATGCTTTTTCCAGGAGAGCCTGGCTAAGCCCTCTCTAAAGTGGCCATCAGATGTATCAGTCTCAAGGAACGGGGACTTTCCTTTGCACAGGGTGAGGAGAAGGGAAATTCATCAACCTCAATTCACGTCCTTCCACAAATGGATCCTCTCGAGCACCATTTCTGCCTGTGGGTTATGCAGCAATTGCTTCAGCTGCAGCTTGGCCTCAAGTCAGGAGAGAAACCTGGCCACGGGCAATGACTGACTGCTCAACATAGCTTTCTGCAAAAGTAAGCAGTTCCTTAGAAAAGTGATCAAAAGGAAGAGCTTTGCAGTGGTAGGATAGAAAACTAGGAAGGAATTTGGATGCATGTTCATTGGAATACATGGCTACCTTTAGAGACTGAGCCAAGGGGTAATGTAGAAGTTTTCATGAAAAAAAAAAAAAAGTTAACACTCTCTAAAAATAGCCACATTCGGAATGTTTTCCTCTAGCTGTGTTATAGTTTACATCATTTCACCGGGAAGGGTTTTTGTTTTTCTTGGCAATAATGGGCTGCTTCCAAGTTAGCTGCTATGTATATAGGACAGATAGCGTTTGGTGTGGCCTACCTCTGACATCATCATTCTTTTCCCTTTGGAGAAACTAAATTATTTGAATAGAAAAAGAGTTCTCATGAATTATATTTTCAGGGGAAGCAGGCATGAAAGGAAATGCCAGTTCTTGGAGTGATCTTGGCACTGAGGTACAAACATTCAGGTGGGACTATTTCAACAAGAGTATGGAAATAAGGGAAACCAGAAGCGGGGGCCATCATTCTAGCTTGTCTCACACAAATCTTCCCACATGGGCTTCATGAATGTGTGGGTCTGCTAGGAAGGCAATCTGTAGCGTGTGTTATTGATACAATATTAATCAAAGTTGCATTGGAGAATTAGAAACAACATATTAAAATTTCGTCAATGACAAATAGAACTTTGAGAGATATTGTACGGGGACCTCACAAGTGTCATTTGATTTTCCAAATACCGTACAATTGGAATTGTTAATAGGATGCACCATGGAGAATTAAGTGTTGTAAGGCCAAAAAAAGGATAGAAAAAATGTAGTTGGTCTAAATTATAATTCTGAAGGATGGCCTCAGTGGAAATTATGGGTGTATGAAATTGCCTCCCTGTAACTGCCTTGTTCCCTTGGAAAAGGGTTGGCATCTCCCACATCCTTTGGATCTGCCAGATGTCAGAATGTAGGAAATACTGTGTCTACTATGGGGGGGGTAGGGGAGAGGTAGGCCTGTGGGGGCAGGGGATGGAGGAGCTGAGGTAAGAACTACACATGTATGGCCTGAAATACCTACAAGTAGTAGTCAGAGCTTTCAATGACAAGCTCTTCTGAGCTCTCATGCTCTGGACCATTCTTTCTTTATTCCTGGTTCTTTTCTTCTTCCTAGCAGACAAAGGAGCACTGGTCAGTTTCTCCAGTAGCTCTGTGGCAGGCCCCATACAATCTAAGACACCTGCTGATTGGTAATCCATTACCCTTCTCCTTTCAGAGATAATTTTATTTCATTTCAAGAACTGTTAAGAGATCTATTTTCATTGCATAGGGAACAATTTTAAAAAACGTATTTAAATCTTTGTCGTGTGCTTGATACACCAATACATCAATGAACTTGTGATCTCTCCCTCCATTGGTGTACACTGTGAGCCATTCAAGCCTTCCCATCCTGTACAGTCTTGCCCATGGCTGCTTTAAAAACCTGCTAATACCCAATGTCCAGGGAGGTCTTCCTTCAGCTCTCTTGACATTACATGGATACCAATAAATGAATGAAAAAGCACTCACTAGGTGCCAAGCACTGAGCTAAGCCCTGGAGATACGAATAAAAAAGACACTTTCTGCCCTTAAGGAGCTCACATTCTAATCAGGGCTGCAGCTGCGAGTCAGATGGAAAGGGTGCCATGGTCCTCGGTGTGTGATGGCAAAGGAGATGATAATGTCTTTTCTTTAATGACATTTCCACTAATAAAATCATATCAACTTCTGATGTTGAGTCATTCAACAGGCTTCTGTGTCTTCAGGAGGTTGGGGCAGGGGGGGAGCTGCATCACCTGCCTGTCGGTACTTGGAGGTGGTAGCAGTGGTTTGATCTGCTTATACTGCCTGCCCATGAGGTATTTCTCACATGCTTTCTATGTGACTGGCCTCCCTTCTTGGCCTGTCTTACATTCCAATCAACAAGCATTTATTAAGCTTCCACTAAGTGCCAGACACTATAGTCCCTGTCCTTGGGAAACTCATGTTCTAGCAGGGGTGACGAGCATGTGCACATATAGATACATACAAAATGGATGCAAGGTAATTTTTGAGATTGGAGGGCACCAGCAGCTAGTGACGGGTCTCACACAGACGCTGGTGCTTAAGCTGAATCTAAGAGCAGAGGTGGGGAGGAAGTGCATGGGGGACAGCCAGGACAAAGGTGTGGAGATCAGAATGAGGAATAGTATGAGGGCCTGTGAAGGGGTATACGATGAAGCTAGCAAGCTAAGCTGTGGCCAGGTTGTCAAAAGTTCTGAATGTTAAATGAAGGAGTTTATATCTGATCCTAGAAGTGCTATGGAACCACTGGAGTCTACTGAGTAGGGGAGGTCACTTTGGTAGCTGTGTGTAGGATGGAATGGAACAGGGAAAGACTTGGGATATCTTTTTAAGGACATCTATTATGCTACTCCTGTGCAATTCTTTGCTGGTAAAATGATGCATCCTGCTCATTCCTTCCATACAACTCTCCATTGCCCTTCAAATCTTTAGAGATCATGGTATGTTATGGCTCACAGCTATGCAAAATCCCTGGAATACTATTGATAGTCACAAGATGGGTCTTGGGAATTGACTGCCCCTCTATTCCTCCCTTGTTGAAGGGAGAATCGTGGGGTCATTAAAAATCACTGTACAACTCCCCAAAGGCTATTTACATAGCACTTTAAGATTTTCAAAGTGCTTTACATATATGATTGCCACAAAGACGGCCAGACAAACAGGACTGCTTTGAAAGCTCAAGGTTAATCTAATTATAGCTTTCAAATGAAAAGCCAGCTCTATATCACAGAGCTCTGCAGTTTCATGTATATTCAAATGCCCATTTTACTTGGTGTTTAAGTTCAGAATAAAAGTAAAAACTTATTTTTAAAAGCATGCTTATGACTGACTAAACTATGTCTCCAGAGGACCTATGATGAGCTGTATTCCCCATTTCCTTGAGTGATGGTATGAAGGTGCAGGGAGAGATATACATTTTGGCCATGGCCACCGTGTGGATTGGTTTTGTTTTACTGTAGTTATTTGTCTTTTTCTTTCTTTTGGTTGTTTACTGTGGGGGTGCGAAAGAAGGGAGAGCATGGAAATATAATTGAAACATGCAACAATACACAAAAGAAATCATTAAGAAGTTCACAGAGAAGCACAATCAAGGAGAAACTGCAAATAGCATGTGGAATTTACTGTGTACTTAAAAAAAATGGTATGAAATGAAGACCCACACTCTGATATGCAACTTTCTTTTTTGTGTTCTGTGTCATATATGCTAATGCTACTTTGGGTTAAGCTTAAAATTTAGAAAATATTTGTTGACTGCAATGCAAAGGTGGGCATTGCAGAGCATGGTCAAAAACATGTTGAAAAATGTGGTTTGAAGCAAGAAACAAGAGATGCTAAAGACTTGTAGCTGCTACAGAAATTGCTCATCTCTGTTCTTAAGACTTTCTTCAAAAAGAGATTTAGGAGTCACTGGACATGATGAGCTCAAAATAAAACTGATTATATTTTAATAAATAAAGACTAGATACTGATAGGACATTCATTACAAATCAGCTAGCTGTGTGCAGCCAGAACACTGATTTTCTAGAGCAAAGATCAAAATCAATAACAAAATAGGAGATATGGGTATGATTGAAGCAACTCCAAACTGACTTCTTTCAACAAGCTGTTAACACCAAAATGTGAGAAATGGCCAAAAGAATAAACATATCATATTAGTATTAGTGGTAAGAATAAAAAAAAAAAAACAAGAGACAAAGCAGTGAATTTGGAATCAGAAGTTCTGGGTTCAAATCCTGGCTCGGTCAATGGCAACCTACTTGCGTGACCTTGGGCAAGTCACTTAACCTCTGAGGGTCTCAATTTTTTCATTTTTTAAATAACAGAGTTGAACTCAATGGTCTCTAACATCTCATCTTAAGTCCATGCTCCTAAACAAAATATGTATCTAGAAACGGGATAATGGCTAAAAAATATTGTGGTACTCTTAATGATATGGAATACTAGACTGAGCCACAAGGGACAATGGAGAATTCAAAGAGAGGAGAAAAGATTTCTAAGAACTTAAGCACAATGAAAAAAGGAATGATCACACAATGATTACAATAACAGAAAGAAAAATGTAAAGGCAACAAAAGCCAGGTTATGGACTGCATAAAATTGGTATGAAACAATTAAGAGGTTGAGCATACGACCTTCCTTTCTGATAACAATTAGTAAGTTATAAAAGTGGAAACTGACCCTTCTTATAAGCCATAATCACTCTGTTTGGGGGTTCCATTTATCTGTTTTTAGAGACTGTACTGTGCAAGAGGTTTTGGGTGTCTGTTAGTAATGTGATGTGTTGAAACAAAATGTATTAATAAAAATATTCTTTTAAAAAGCCCAACAAATCAAATAACCCAACCGTAGTGTTGTGACTGTTCGAAAGCTTGGTCAGAAAGCTTTGGTTCAAAAGAGGCCAGACCTGGCTGAGAATATTTAGCAACAACTTGGCAGGCCCTGGTCACTGCTGTCCCTAGTCGGCTTTCTTTCTGGCCAACTGAACTGGCTCAGGCCGCTGCCTCTTTTGCCTAACTGCCCACTGAAGGTCCTTGATCATTTCTCATTACTTTCTCTTGGGTTAAACGTGCCCTTGTGTTGATCTCCATCGCCAATGACGTGGCTCTCAGGAAAGGGCACTGAGCAACCACACTAATGTTTCTGCAGAGATATCCAGTGGCTACCTCAGTGAGATAAAGTAACACAAGGGACCCTTTTAAGGGACCATGTCAATTCATGGAGTACTCAGATGCTGTTTTCAACAATTAGATTTACAGTAATTGTTTTTTCTTCAAAAGAGTCTTTCCTTTCTTACAAAGCAGAGAAACCAAAATCACCCTCTGTTCTAAGATTGAACAATAGCTGCTGGAATGTCATTCCTAAGTCCTCTGTCATAGCTGCAGTCCAAAGTCATGTGAGATGTTACCAATAGGTGATCTGTCAAATTGGAGTTGTTTCAGCAAACCAAGATCTAAGGTAAAAAAGGAATCTTCATTTTGTACATGATTAAGAATGTGCCCCTCCGGTGAAAGCTAGCTAGGTCACTCCTATGCAGTCTAGTCTCTGCATGCATAAGGATGCTTCTATCTGCTTGTAGGCCCAACCCTGACAAGCACCCCTGGATCTCTGGATCACAGAGCATAGGTGTTGTATGTGTCAAACATGTGATGTGCTCTGCCCCCCCCCCCCCCCCCCCCGCCGCCCACTATCCCATCTTGCAGCCTGAACCAGATTAAAATGTAACTGGGAAATATTTAACAAAGCAAATAGAAATATAATAAAACATAGAAAATTTAAGTCAATGTGTGACCCCCAGGGATCTTGATGTACAGATTAGTGGCCTCTATTTCTATTTGATTTTGATGCCAGTGCTGCAGAGCATCACAGACTCTGAGAGCGTCGCATTCATGCAAACACAGGTTAAGAGGGAGGCAGTGAATCCCTTGTAAAAGTCTTTAGAGACCCAGAGACTTTGGAGAGTGTCTGGAATTCTGTGTGTATCTGCCTGAAGGCAGGCACGGGAACCAGATCTAGGCTGCTTAGCACTTGTCGGCAATCCTACAAAGCTCTGGGGAGAACTGCAATCTCAAGAGATCCGCAAACATGCACTCTTGGCAACGGTGTAAGGCAAGAGTACCTTTGAATGAACATGCAATCAGGCACTCCCCCTGGCATCCGCAACAAAAGGGCCAGTAGAAAGCCGCGGAAGAACAAACTGCAGTGGCATTCTCTAAGGCAGGGAAACAGATGGGCCAACCCCTATTTGGCTTGGCTTGTGCGTCCTGTAGTTTGTGACAACTGGCACCTATGAAAAGGGATTTGATTGATTAGAGCTGGTTGAAAGGGGTAGGGCTAACTGGGGCTCCCAAAGGTCATTCTGGCATACAGAACCATTTTAGAGCAAGGTGTCCCAGAGGGGATACTGCTAATTGACAACTGCACCCCTCCTTAGAGTCAAATCAAAACGCATTAACAAAAAAAAGCAGTCATACCAGCAAGTGTTAAAAGAATTCTAGTACATTAGGGCTTAGATGGAACCATCTGGGCCACTATCCTCTTTCAGCAGATGAGGAAATTGAGGTCCAGGGCAGTCAAATTATTTGCCCAAGGCGATGCAGTGAGTGGCATGAACCTAGCACCCTGGGTTCTGGGCTTCTAATTCCAGTGTTCTTTTCGTGCCGGTAGAGGCTATTTAAAGTAATGAAAGTAAGCTCATCTGCAATAAAAACTAATAAAGGGAACACAAGAAAAATAAACAGGCCTAAATGGAAACTTAATATTGACATCATGAATAATGAGTGGGTCAAAGAACAAAGCACAGAAACAATGAATAATCATGTGAAAGAGAATAACAATGAGACAACATGCTAAAATTTCTGAGATGTAGTTAATGCAGTCCTCAGAGGAAAAACTGTATCACTGAGAACAAATATCAACAGAAAAAGAGAAGATTGATGAACTGAATATGCAATGAAAAACTCCACAGAAAATCAACAAACGAACCTCAAATAAGCACAAAATAGGAAATCTTGAAAATTACAAGAGAAAGAGATTAAATGATCAACAAATTCTATTATAGAATCAATAGACAAAAATAAAGCTTGGTTCTGTGGAATGACTAGTAAAACTGATAAACCTTCAGCTAACCAGATCACAAGGAAAGGGGAGGAAAACCAAATTACTAAAAATAGAAAAATTACTGAGGCAAAATCAACAGAGAATGAAAATGATCAGATCCTATCACACACAAATATGTTAGCAAAATTAACAATTTAAAAGAAACAGACAATTAGCTAAGATATAAAATACTCCAAAATTAACAGAAAAATGAGGACAACCCAGTCTCAAAAAATAAAATTGTTTTCTTGTTGTTGTTAGTCATAAAAGAGCTACTAAAAACAAAATCTCTAAACCAGAAAGATTTACAGGTGAATTCTATCTAATGCTTAAGAAACAATTAATATTAATGCTGCACAAATTGCACTCAAACTTTGAGAAAGAAAACATTCTACCAAACTATTTTTATGAGACAAATAGAGGTCTATACCTAAACTAGAAAAAGACAAAACAAAGAACTATAGAACAATATTACTAAAGGCTACATCAATGAAAAAAATTTAAATAAAATCCAGGAAAAAAGACTATATAGCAATATATATTTTGAAAAAATTCACTATGACCAAGTTGGATTTCTACCATGGATGTGAAGAATATGTATAAACCTTAGGAAAAGAATTAACATAATTATATTAAAAACAACTCCCCCCACAAAACCACAATATATTAATGAATTCAGAAAAAAAAACAACCTTGACAACATACATTATTCATTTATGCTACAAAGAATGGCCATAGAAAGACCTTTTTAATATGAGAAAAAGTATATATCTAGAATCAAAGGCTATTACTATTTGCAGTGAGAAAACATTAGAAGTTTTCCCAACAAATAAAAGAGTAAAGTAAGGATGTTTCCTTTCTCCACTGTCATCTGACATAATACTAGAAATAATACCTGTAATAATATAAGAGAAAAAAATCCCAGGCATAAACATTTGCAAAGAGGAAACAAAATGACTCCTATTTGATGATGACATAATAGATTACTTAGAAAACCTCAGAAAATGAGCAAAGAAATGAACTGAGAAAATCAGTAGTTATAGTAAAGTAACAAGATACAAAAGAAATACACAAAAATCAATTGCATTTATAGATAGCAATGACAAAACTTGAGAGTGAATTTTAAAAAGAGAACATGGAGTCTAAAGTGCCTGAGAAACATCCAGGTGGATAAATCCTGCAGCTCCAACTGCCTGCTAGATATCTCTGTCTTAGGTCTTGAAAAAACTGGTGGAAATGACTGCAGAGCCATTGTGAAAGATTTGTGATTTGTGAAAGATCATGAAAAATGGGAGAGGGACTGAAAGATTAGAGACTGACGACTGTCTCGATTTTCCAAAAAAAAAAAAAAAAAAAAAAAAGAACTCCCGACTATAGGCCAATGAGCTTGGGAAAATTCTAGAAGAGATCATCATAGAGATGCCTCGTAAATATCTAGAAAGAAGTGGTGAAGACAAAACCTGTCTGGCCCTTACCAGATTAAATGTCTGTCTGGAATTTGGAGAGGGTCAAGGGGAGTGACATTTCCTATTCTTCAAACAGGATTTCTAAACTAGGAGATGACGGGAACACTGTAAATAGAGATTACCTAGATTTTAGCAAAGTTTTGAATAAAATATCTCATACTGCTGTTTAACTCATCTCTGAATGAGTTAGACAGTAATACAATCAGATGGATACAGAACTTGTTGGATGACTGGTAAGGTAGTTGTTCATGGTCCAATGTCAGCATGGCAAGAGGTCTCCAGTGGAGTACCCCAGAGATCTGTGTTTGACCTTGTGTTGCTTGAAATTTTTTATCAATGACTTGGATAAAGGCAGAGTGGGTATGCAAAACCACCAAATTGTAGATGACAAATCTGGGAAGGATAGCTCCCTCTGGGGGATCCCTTCCTAGTTGATGACAGAGTCAGTATTCAAAAGGATCTTGAAGGGCAAGAGTAGGAATTCTTAACCTGGGGTCCACAGACCTCCAATGACATATTTCAGGGGGTCCATGACCTTGAATAGGAAATATATATATATATATATATGTACATATATATTATATGTAAATATATCTAACCTCTAACCAAAATTGAGCATTTCCTTTGATTACGAACGTAAGTAAAAAACCACAGTAGTCAGAATGTCAAAAGGATCTAGGACACAAAAAAAGTTATGAACCCCTTTTCTACAGGTTATTAGGCATCATCTTTAATTGTTACTTCTAAGCAGATAACTTGCAAATCCATTCTTCTAGCCAGTCCTTTCCTTAAGAACTCCAATTTTGCAACTCCAGCAACCTGCTGGATATCTCTACCTGGATGTTTCTCAGGCACTTCAAACTCCATAATTTCCAAATAAACTCATCATCCCTCCACCTCCTCCCCTGAATCCTGTGTGCTTCCAGAGCAGCTCTATTGATGGTGATGGTACACCCATTCTTCCAGTCACCAAGGCTTGAAATCTGAGAGTCATATTGAGTGTCAATTACATCTCCACAATATCTCACCTCTTTTCCTGTCCCTGCCTCACATAACTTCAGGAAATATTTATGAAGTGCTTGCTCACTGCAGGGCACTGTACTAGAACTTGTACATACAAAGATGATGATGATGATGATGAGGATGATGAGGATGATGATGATGATGATGACTGATTTAAAAATGCTAGTCCCTGTTCTCAAGGAGCAGGGGGAGGGGAAGCTCATACAACACGTAAAATACAAAGCAGGTACTGATGTATATGAAAGAGTCAGAGTGTACTAGGCAGTTCTAAGGGGGAAAGAGTATTTTCAGCTAGGGTGGAAGAGGGGGGATTAAGGAAGACTTCAGAGAGTGAGTAGGTGGCACCTTGACAGAAGAACTGGATTCTGAAAGGCAGAGATGAAGAGGGAGTACATGAGTCTATTCTGGCATGGGAGACAGCCTGTATGAATGCAAAGAATGGGGGGGGCAAGGGGCAGATGGCATGCTGTTTAGCTAGTGGCCAGTTTGGCATCTCACCTCCCCAATTCCTACCTGCTTCTCCTTCCAACCTTCCTAATTTCCTTGCTTCTCAAATTCCACTGAGGGGGCTATGATCTATTATTTATGACCTGGTAGGACAGTCTGTCTAGAATTTGGACAGTGTCAAAGGGAGTGACATACTTTGGTACGAGCTGGATAGTGGAAGGCCTTAAATGCCAGATTAAGCAGTCAGTATTTTATTCTGATGTCAATAGGGAGCCACTGAAAATTTTTAAAAATGGCCTTTTTATTCTTTAAAATAGTCCCTCCCTAATAACTCCATCCTCAAACCCATACAACCCTTCCTTGTAACAAAGACAACCAGTTAAACAAAAGAGCCCTGTCCCTTATCATGTTTGCAACAACTCTCAAACCTCATCACCTCTCTCTTGAGAGGAGGGGAGTGGATATTACCAACAGTGCCCTGGAACCAAGACCAGTTCCTGCGTTTAATCTGAATTCTGCCTCATGGGACTATTTTCACTTACATTTTTATAATCATTGTACATATTTTCTTCCTAGTTGTGCTCACTGAACTATGCATTAGTTCATTCAATTTCTTTCTAGGTTTCTTGGAATTCCTCATATCTACAATTTCTGATAGCGCAAAGGTATTCCATTATATTCATATACCACAGTTTATTCAGCCATCTCTTAATTGACAGGCTCCTCATTTCCAGTTATTTATACCACACAAATGCTGCTATCAATATTTTGGAACAGATAGGACCTTTCTATCTTTAAGTTCTATTGCCCAGTAGTGGGGTCGCTAGATCAAAGGGTCTGAACAATGTTGACAGTGATTCTTGGGAATCAAATGCTGTTCAAAATTGATGTCCACAGCAGTCAGACCATTTCACAGCTTCATGACCCATATAGTATTGCCTGTCTTCCACAAGCCATATAACAATGACTATTTTCATATATTATCATCTTTGCCAAAAGGTGTGCATTTTTATGAGTTTCTTACTTTGAAAATTACTTGGTCTTATTCTTTCACCACAGATCTTGGGAATTTGGGAATAGCTTAGTCATAGAAACGTGTGCCTATGGAAGATTTTTTGTCCAAGGGATTGAAATGGTCAGACCTGTGCCTTAGAAAGATTATATTGGCAGCTATACAAAGGATGAATTGGAGAGAGGAGAAATTTGAGGCAAGGAGGCCAGCTAGGAGCCAGTCTAAGAGTTCAGATTAGGGGTGATGGGAGCTTAAAATAGGATGGTGGCCTTATAAAGTGGAGAGAAGTGGAAAGAAGTGGACAGATGGCAATGGTGTCATGGAGGCAGACTGACAGAACATTTGCTCTTGACTCAGGAGAAGAGACAGACTTCTTGCCAAGACTACCACCTCAAGGTGTTCCCATTATCGTCACCCCTCCTATCCCTTATGGGAATTTGGCTTTCTTCTTATGTTCAGATTGTACTCACAGGCTCTTTTTCTGCTTACAAATATGTTCAGGTCTCCCCTCATCCTTAAAAACCTTCACTTTATCCTGGTGTCGCCTCCAACTCTGCCCCTACATCGTTCTACCTTTTCACTGATAAACTTCTAGAAAGAATCATCTTTATTTGTTGCAGCCACTTCCTCATCAGCCACTTCTCTACCTTTTGAAACGTGTCTTTTGACATCATTTCATCAAAATGTCTCTCTCAAAGATCAGCACCGATGTCTTAATTGTGAAATTCAATGATATTCCGATGCTGACTATGTGTGTGTTCTCTCATTCTCCTGCTAAGGTACAAGCTCCATGAGGACAGGTATTGTGTTTTAGCTAAACCTGTCATCTCTCCAAAGGGCCACCAGAATCCTCTGTACACAGTGGGTGTTTAATGTATGCCTATTATATTGCATTGTATTTGCAGGCAATGAATGTAGGAATTGCTCCTCCATTTGATTAAGATTTCTTTAATGGAATGAGTGGGAGAAACAACACGAATCCTTAAGTATGAGTTGGTTTTTGTTTTTGTTTTTGTTTTTTTTTTTAGTATGTGTCTGGGAACAGTTTTTCTTTGGATATGCAACTCTAAAATTATAGAGAAAACCAATGGGCAAATATGACACTGTACAAATGTTCACTTTATACAACTTTTTAGGAATGCATCTACTGCATAAAGTCAAGACAAATTCAGAAAGGTCATGTTGCAAAATGCACATTAATATAAATAAATGCAAATAGTGTGTCAGATATCTCATAGCAAGTCCCATGTAAGGGTAACGTATTATGTTGTTGGAAACGAAAATATAATTGACCTCCAAGCTGCTACAAAAATGAACAACTTAGCAATTTGGCAAAATGATAGCACTGATAAACAGAGGCTGTATGCATTAGTGATGGGCTGCACACATTATAAAGGGCCTATTAGGTGTCTTCTTTAACAGTCTAAGAAACTCAGAGCATTTAACAAAGGATAGGGTGGGAATTCAGGTCACTGTGGTTTTCAGTAGGAAGGTACTAATGTTTTTCCTTTACTAGAGGTTATAAAAAGCAGTCTGAACGAGATCAGGTCCATGGAAAGTGAAAAGATGAGTTGAAAATGGGGTTCCAAGACCCCTCTGAAGACAAATACACTTCCCAGGCTGCTAAGTGAGGAGGGAGTTGCCTATTTTTGGAAAGGGCTTTGTGAACGACTGCTATCTTATGGAGGAAGCAGGTAGTCAGCAATCATATACTGTTAAGTCATTAAGAAGAAAATAGAAACTAAGATGGGGAATGTTTTCAGTTCTTGCCATTGGCAAATGACTTAAAGAGAATTCAGACTATCCCTTTGATCTTAGCTTAAGATACAGAGTAAAAGATTGCCCTGCAGTGGGATTCTGCTCATACCCAGATATTCCCGCTCTGGATCACAGGCTGCCTATTATTTTTGACAGAATCTATCTTCTCATTCTAACTTCTCCCTCCAGAAATGGCTTCCGCTCTGTCCTCTTCCCTCCCTTCCCCCAGCTCATTCTGATCCTTCCAGTCTCACTCTCCTGGGCTTAAATTTCTGGTGCCGGGTCCCATTTCATTCCTTCCATCCAAAGGTTCCTCCTAAAATTATACCTTCTTAAAGAAGGCTTCTTTACTGGACTAATTAGAAGAGTAATTTGGCTCTGATAAATGCACTTAGGGTAATGTTCCCTTTCCCTACCCAATAAGTGCACTTACCACTTTGCTAGGAAAAATTAAGATTTTTATATAAGGCAGCCCTTAAAAGCATTTTGGCTTTCAAAATTAATGACAGCACCTTCATTACTTACCTTATTAACATTTCAACTCTTACCTTTCCCTTTGCATTTTGTGTGTGTGTGTGTGTGTGTGTGTGTATGTAGAACTATTGAAACCAAATTACTTAAGTACTTGTCCAGGTCTGGGGATAGTTAGCATTTTACATCATTCTGAGGGTCCATGTTGTCTTTTTATAGCACAGAGTAAGCATCAAGGGAGAACTGAGCAGGGTGGAGAAACTGGACCACATATCCAACTGAGAATGCACTTATGTCTCCCGCTTTTCTGTCATTGTCATCAGCATCAAAAACTTAATGAGCACTTCCCACATTGAAGGCTCCGATCATGTGGATTCATTCATTTGAAGTAAAGTCCTACTAGGATACCACTCACATCCCTTCCAATGTACATACAAAAATTCACTCCAAAATCTTTTGCGTTATTCATATGTCTGATCCCCTCCATAAATGGGTAGAATTAGGTATAGAAAGTAGATTCCTAGAAAGGTTCTGGATTACATGACCAACAAGATAGCTAAATAGTCATTTTCTGTAAGCCTTTTCAACCTTTAAATTTCAAAAGTGAATGAAAAAGCATTTATTAAGTTGTTACTATGTGCCATGTACATTGCTAAACGCTTGGATGTAGCATTCAAGCAAGTATGTTCAGGGAAGGAAGCTTCAGTCTGGGAAACCACAGAGATGAAGAGAGAAGCAACAGTTACCATGGACACGCTCATGCTGCCCATCCTTTCCAGAAGCGATGGCCAATCGTATTTGGATTCTGCGCGTTCTCTAAGCCATTGTTAGAAAGGGAAGGGGTGGATACAAAGGCTAGAATGAAAAGGAGAGTTTGCTTTCTGGGAGTGTAGAGTTAAATCAACTAGCCCCTACCAGGCAATTATCAAAACATTCAAGCCTTATATAGAAACATAACTACAAAATAGGCTTCATAGAAGTAAAGGAAGACTTAAATAATTGGAGAAATATTAATTGCTCATGGTTGAGTCAAGCTAATATAATAAAAATGACAATACTACTTAAATAAACGTACAGATATAGAGCCAGAACAAACCAAAAGTTTACTTTTCAGAACTAGACAAAATAATAAAAAAACTCATTTAAAGGAACAAAAGGTCAAGAATTTTAAGGAAAATAATGAAAAAGGAGGAATGAAGGAGGTCTAGCATTACCAGATCTCAACCTATATTACAAAGCAGTAAGAATCAAAACTAATTGGTACTGGCCAAAAAAAAAAAAAAAAAAAAAAAAGATATATTTAAAACAAAAAAACTAGCATTATTTGTAATGGGGAAACCCTAGAAACTTTTCCAATAAATACTGGACTAAAGGAAAGATGCTCTTCTTCTCCACTTCAGCTTAACATAATAATAGATATTATAGTAATAGCAATATGACAAGAGAAATAAATTAATTGCATAAACATTAGCTAAGAGGAGACAGGACTTCCTATCCCTATTTTTTGATGACATGATGGTTTACTTGTAATACCATAAAGAATCGGCAAAGAAACTGAGAAAATGATATTTCAGTAAAGTAACAGGATGCAAAATAAACACACTCACAATGCACGAAATAGCATTTCTAGATAATAATAAAATGAAGGAGAAAATAATAGAGAAATTCTATTCAAAATAACCCCATGATGCCTAAAATATCTGAAAGTTAATCTACTAAGGCACAATGAAGGGATATGAATATAATTACAAAGTACTCTTTTAAGAAATAAAGAATGATAAAAAATGACAAAATATTCATTGCTTGTGATTGGGTTGAGGTAATAAAAACAAAAATGATGATATTTCCAAAATTGATTTATATATTTGTTGTTATATTCATCAAACTACCAAGGGAAAACCTTATAGAACGATATAAAAATAATAACAGAATTCATTTGGAGGAATGAAAGGTCTAGAACATCTCAAGGTAAATAATAAAAAAGTAGGAATTAAGGAGGCACGGTACTTCCAATTTGGGGATTTGACAATAAAGTAGTAATCATCAAAACTCATCTTACTTCCTCTATGACTTTGGGCAAATCATTCAGCCTTCCTAGGTCTCAGTTTCCTTGTCTGTACAATCATCAGGTTGAACTACATGGCCTCAAAGTTAGGTCCCTACACTGTTTGCGACTGTGATCCTACTTGGTATAGTTAAAAAAGTGGAAAAGTAGATTAGTGGGATAGACTAGATAAGAAAGAATCAGAAAAAAAGGAATGGCTTAACAGTTTGCGGTACACGAATGTAATGGAATATCACTGTGTTAGGAGAGACAATGAAGATGAGGAATACAAGAGAAGTATGGGAAGATACAAGCAGAGTGAAGTAAGCAGGACCTGGAAAACAATATACACAGTAATGATGATGTAAGTGGAAAGAACAAAACAAAAATGAAAGTGAACTCTGTATAATTATAGTGACCAAGTTTATCCCCAAGGAAAAGAGGACGAAATATACCTTCCTCCTTTCTTTTCTTTTTAATTCTTTGTTGGAAGGATGACTTGCTAGGTAGAGGAAAGGGAGAGGGATTTGGGAAGTGAAGTTGATACATAAAAGAAAAAAATTGAAGGAAAGTTTCATTGATTATTAGAAAATTCACTTGTTGGTATGTCATGAACATATCAGTTCACACTGGGATTATTTTAGAATGTAAACCAAGTCAATTTAACAAACATTTATCAAGAGCTTACTATGTGCCAGACACTGTGCTAAGTGTTGGAGATACAAAGAAAGGCAAAGTCCCTGCCCTTGAGGAGCTTACAATTTAACGGGGGAGAAAACATGTAAACAACTATGTACAAACAAGATATACACTGGCTAAATTTGAGAAAGGTTTCTTGCTTAGGGTGCAATTTTAGCTGAGACTTGAGAAGCCAGGAGGATGAAGTTAAGGAGGCACAGAAATCCAGGTATGGAGAACCAATGAAAATGCAGAGTTGGAAGAATGAAGTGTCATGTGCAAGGAGCAGCAAGGAGGCCACTGGATCACAGAACACATGGATGAGAGCAAGAAGTAAAAAGACTGGAAAGGTAGGAAGGGTCAGGTTATGAAAGGCTTCAAAGGCCAAACAGAGGATTTTATATTTGACCCAAGAGGTAATAGGGAGCCATTAGAGTTTATTGAATTTGACAGCTGAGTGGAAGGTGGACTGGAGGGGTAAGACTTGACACGAGGAGACCAAGTGGCAGGCCGCTGCAGTAGTCTAAGCATGAGGTGATGAGGGACCATGCCAGGGTAGTGGCAGTATAAAAGGAGAGAACAGGGCATATAAGAGAAATACTACAAAGTAAAGTCGAAAAAATACTTTTGGCACCTTTGAAGGTAATAGGAAAGTTAAGAAGATGGGAGGGTTTGGAGAGAAAGATAATGAGTTCAGATTTGGAAATGTTGAGTTTAAAACATGTGTGGGACGTCTTAAAGTTTGCAGGTCTCATATGTCATACAGCTCCATTTCATCACTGACCTGAGTCAGTGACATTCATAGTACGGATCGAGGAGACTTGACTGTAAGTTCCGTGAAGGCAAGGGCCCTAAACTGTATGCCTCTCCCTAAACCTAGCACAGTCCTTTGCACACATTAGTTGCTTAATAAATGTTGAGGAATGGTGATGGGCTGATAAAAGAGGTGGAAAATAGCATGTGTTATCCGAAACCAAATCTTAATATTCACACGAGATTTCCTATGGTTGTGAAATTAAAAACCCTTAAGATCTGTAATGGATTGGTGTTTGGTCAATCGTTATCCCTTCTTAAGTGCCTTAAGAAATTGTGATTTTTGCCGTCAATGGACTCTAATTACCAAATAAAAGATAAAAATTCTTCCGTAGATATGTATGATGCTATGCTGAACCTTGTACATGTAAGATGTGACTACAAGTTAGAGAAGCAGGCCACACCTAGAAATCACACCTGCAGACACACTAGGATCCAACTATCTTAAGAAAGATGTAATACTGGACCAAGAAGAGGGGTATAGGGGAAATCTAGGTGATCTAAAAGCAAAAGGTATCAATAAAAAAATTTTCTTTTAAATCTGGGCCAAAAGGAATCTGCTTGCTTGTGACTACTCTGTGTTCATAGACAGAAAAAAACCCCATGAATTCATTCCATACAATCTCTGCCAACCCTGCTCTGAGTTAAGGGTGGCTAAAAATGGAGGATAACAATTAGAATGCAAGGCACTTTAGATAACAGGAAAGACAGAGAAAGACTCCCAAAGAATAGAAGCTTGATTTATTTTAAACTTTAGTTCTTACACTTGAGAATTGGAATTCCAATAACAAATAAAGAGATCATGCAAAAGAAAGTAAAAGACAATCTGACAAAGGCAGGAAATGTCTCTAGCTCTTGGCATCCGATGACAATCTGGCATCATTCGCTTTTGTGGCACCATGTACACATGGTCCCAAAGGCCTTTGGTACTCCTATCCTAATAACAACTAAAAGGGAAGAAAAGGGAGAAAAATAACTAAAAGTATGTCGCCTAAGTAGTGTTGGCTGTGAGGATTGCTTTCTTATGGGGTTCTTCCAAATTGCAAGAAATCTCATTCATCCAGTTGCAGAACATCTTGGCTCCCTGGGGGGGGACACATTTTTCAAGTTCGAGCCAATTCTGCCTTCGCATTTAGGGGGAGTGTAATCAGAGAAGCTGGAAGGAAGTAAATGGGGAGGGGAGGAAGTGGGAACTTTTGGACATCCTCACTCTCACTGCAGCCAAATCTTTCCTAACAACATCAGCTTGCCTCACCTGGCTCAAAGAGATCACCTACTGGGTTCTGTGTACTCTGTGATAACTACCCTGGGAATTATCAGCGCAGAGCAAAGCAAGTGGAAAGAGAAGAAAAATCGGGGAATTTCCCAAAGCCTCAAACGAGATTTCTTTCATCCTACCACAATAACCAAAGCCCCTGGTGGCAGGTACAACTGGCAAACACACCCATGATCCTGTATTCTGTGGAGGCATTCACAACGTTGGCCTATCCATTTACTCAGCAGTTTTTCTTGTGACGCTAGACCAGGACGACACAATAACATATCGCCAGCAAACACACTCCCACTTTTTTTCACAAACAATTTCCCCTTCCTTCTAAGTATCACCTTCTAGGGGGCTAAGGAGAACTATCAGGAGCTCAGGATGAGTCCCTGGTCTTAGTAAATGGGATGAAAATTCCTAAGATGACTTCAGGTCACACTGAGGATTATGGAAGACCAGGATCTGACCACAAACATAACTTTTAACTCCCTCCCCATCCTCATCTCCCACCCCCACCCTGGAGTAAATCACGTGAGTAGACATGGCAAATGTGATTTCATAAATTGTTCAGTCATTAGTCATGTCCAACTCTTTGTGATACCATGGATTATACCATGCCAATACTGTCCATGGGGTTTTCTTGGCAAAGATATTGGAATGGTTTGCCATTTCCTTCTCCAATAAATTAAACGTATGCAAACTATGGCCTGTTTTGGTACATCTCACAAACTAAGAATGGTTTGTTTTTTGGTTTTTTTTTTTTTTTTGCATTCCACAAATAGGAATGGCTGTGGTTTGCCAACCCTTGTAAATTATGTCTCATCTTTTAAAAAAAGCTACTTTTTGTTTCCCCACTAAATTTTGGGAACAAACAAGTAGCGCATTTGCTCATAGCATGTTATTGTGTTGTACTAGTCTAGTGGCATGGGAGCAGCCATTGAGTAAACACGCAAGGCCAAATGGCCTTTATGAATGGTTCTGCAAATAAGCTTTGTAGAAACTCTCTGAATCAAGTTCTCAGAAGAAAGGCTGTCACTTCAACCTCCCACCAAAATCTACCAACCCCCAGCCCCATCCTGAGTCTTCTCTTTTCCAGGCTGAACATGCCAAGTTCTTTCTCACAATGGTCATATGACATGGACTCCTTCACTATCCTAGTTGCCTTCTGGATACTATTTTAAATTTTATTGGCTTTATTCTGAACTTCAACAACAAAAAAGAGAACATTTCTACATATATAGCAGAACATAAAGAGGACTGTATATGAAACCACAAGTCTCTATTTTGTACTATTTTCTTTTTTAAAAGTATAAAATAAATTTCATGAGTTACTTTCATGTTCGTCCTATTTGACTGTGCTTCCATTTGAACTTTCTTTTCTTCTGTGCATTTTAATAAATATTTCAATTATACTCTTTTTTGGGGGTAGGATATAATTATTATCTACTCCTCCCCCGTTTAAAAACAGAGAAAAAAACAAACAAGCATGAACAAGCAAAATACTTATATTCAGTGGCCACATCTAAAAAAAAAATATGCCTCCTTCTGTACCTTGAGTCCATCACCTTCCTGTCAAGAGGGAGACAACATCCTCAAGAGCCATGGCTGGTCATGACATTCATCAGAATTCTTAAGTCTTCTAACGCTGTTTTTCTTCACAAGGTTTTGTTGTTGAATAAAACGTTCTCCTGGATCTGATAGCTTCACTCTGCTTCGGTTCACACCCATTACCAATTTACTCATACGTCAAACGTGTGACTTTCAAAGCTGTCCTGCTTGTCCGTGTCTCCTTTTGCCTGCCTATAATCTGTTCTCGTCCTTTTTTTTCAAAAATCAGGATGGTTGCCCTTTTACGGTCTTGTGATGCCTCTCCTGTTTTCCATGATCTGCAGCTCAGCAATCACATCTGGCAGTTCTTTTAGGACCTGAGGGTCTGGTTGATCTAGGTCAGGTGACTTGAATTCCTCAAGCTCAGCTTGGTGCTCTCTTTCTGTCTCCTTTCTTATCTTGGATACAAATGCCTTTTTATTCATCTTTGTTTGGGCATTTCCCGTGTAAAGGCAATTCTTGGCAGCATAGGAATTGAGCCGCCTCTTTCTGTTATCAGTTGTCATTGTCTCCTACGCCCCCACCCCCATCCCTTCTTCCAGCCTCCTCTTCCCTCCGATATAGTCTAAGACAAAACAATCCCAAAACGAAAGCCCGCTTTTATTTATCTGAGCTTCCACTCTTTCTGGGATTTAGAACTCTGGACGCTGTTTTTAGGAGGATTATATCATGTCCTTACGTTAATATTCTGCTACTTGCCTTTGCTTCCATCTTCTATAAGTAATTTTTAAAAAGCTAAGCTGGTTGGTGAGTTCCCTGTGTGACTACATCTGCTCCTCCATTCTTCTTGCATCTTCAGAATTGCCCATTCCTCCTAGAGTGACTTCATCTGTAGAATGTTAGTCCATGGGATACTGTCACTCCTTTTCTCAGAACCCTTTGAAATCTGCTCTCCCCAGATCTGGAGTAGACCTCAGACTATGACTAGCTTTCGTCTCCTCTATCACAAACTCTAGGAGAGAGTCATCCCTTCCCCTCGAGGTTCCCATTGGATCTATACCAGCAACTAATTCCTCCCTATTACTGAAAATTAGATTCAGGAGACAATTTCCCCTTATTGTTTCTTCCTCCTTTTGAAGGATGAAATTAGCATTTAGGCAAGTCAAGAGAAAGAGCAGCTCCAACAGATGTTTGGATAACTGGAGTCTTCTGTCATTACGACATCATGCGTCACTGCCATATTTGTCATCCATATCCCCAATTCCACATCAATTTTCTTTTTGTCATTAGAGTAAATAATCACCTAGACAGGAATAGCATCTGTTTCTCCTTCCACTTGGCCGCCCCCAAATGATCTCTATCACATTTCCCCTTTATGGCTCCTGGATTTCCTTACATACCCTCTTAATATATAACACTTAGCTACCTTCTTTTACCCATCTTGGTATTTTTGAATGAAGCATACTCATCCCAAGTCACATTTAAGGTGCAGATTTAGTCCTACCAAGTCTTGGCAATACCTGTGAGGTCAAATATGCCCCCTTTATGTTAGGACCTCTGGCTCCTCCTTCCTCCCCCCCTGAACTCTGGGCATTTGTGTATAGACATGTGAGGGCATGGGTTTGACTACTGAATCCTTCCTTCCAAAGGAAGGACTGGGGTTAAAGAGGAGTAAGTGCCAACTCGTTCCCATATTCCTTTGCTCTAACTAGTGGTGAGCACTGGATGTTTTGCTCATTCAACTCTGTGTCTGTCTAATCCCCAGTGCTCCACTGCTGCTTGGTGGCATGTAGGTTTTGGGCACATGCCAATCTGCATGGTTGGCCTGCTACGTAAAACTTAGGCAACCATGCGGCTATACAAGTTGACTTTCTGCTCACATACACACAAAGCAACCAAGACTTATTGGAGGCAAAAATTGTCCAAATTATAACAGCTAAGGAGAATAAAAATAAAAATCCAACTTTAACTTCATTCATAAAGGAGATAACATTATATACGGCAAACAAAATAAATCATGTGAAACAAAACCACTTTAGACATATGTCAATTTTCTTCTATTGAAATAAATAATTTATTTTAGCTGGGGAAGCACTTATTTCAATATTAGAAAAATAATGTGATTTTTTCAGCATAAACTAACCCTCAGGTGGAAGAGAGACATTGATTTTTTAAAAATAGATTTCAAATAAATCCAATGTCTTCATAATGAAAACTTACAACGTTCACCAGAATGTCGGAGTTACATAAGCCAGTGACTTCCCAAGGAAAGAGAAAATTGCATTCCCTTTCCTATCATTGGCTTTTGTTAAATACAATTTGTCCATTCCATTTGACTGGCCAATTTGATTGCAACTTGCTAACCCTTGGCCCTATGCAATTGAGATCCATAAACTTTATTTAGGCAAGTTGAATCTGTACTGAGCTCATTAGAGCTGCCCATTCATTAAATCCAGACAGGTACCTTCTTAGAGCACTGTCACCTTGTGGGACTGAATTGTAGGGTGCCCAGTAGAATAATAGCTGGCACAAGGTTTGCAAAGTACTCTACATACGTTATCCCATTTGAGCCTTGAAACAACCCTATGAAGCAGGGCCAGCTAGCCCCATTTTACGAATGAGGAGACTATGGCTCAGAGAAGAAAGTGACTAGTAACACCTCCTCAAGAAGTGGGCTGCAAACCTAAGCCTTCCTGACTGTAGATCCAGCACAACATCCTTCACGTATAGCATGCCTTTTAAAACAGTGTGATCAGACATTTGGATTACATGGTTGCAATACCTTTGTACGAGAGAGTCAAGGGAAAAGCAGAGTAATTGAGAGTCATCTATCAGCAAGTGCACAAACCTTGGCATCCCCACGGGGAGACACCCAAGGAAGGAGGGGGATCCCCATTTTGCTCATGAGTCTTCATATTCTCCCGCCCTTCAATGGCCTGCACACAATCACCACTATGAAGAAAGTCTCCTCTTTGTCAAAATGAGAGTCAGTGTTCAGGTAGAATTGCTTAATAACACGTGGTCTCCTGATAACGTAGTGATAATTCTGCAGCTGAATGACCAGAGTACCAAATCAAATCACATCCGAGAACATTGTCTCCTGAAATGAATTTCATCAAAGAATCTTTCAAAAGAGATATGAGGAATGAAGTTGGGTATTAGAATGAATTCTGTCATTGTAGAGAATATTAAAGAGGCCACTGATGATCTGATGAACTGTCTCCAGGCACTCGGGACTCTTCAGTTCACAACTGCATCTTTCCCTTCTCTTCCACTCTAATCATAAAATTTCAGGCCCTTACCACCTCATACCAGGATGATTTCAACAACCTCCTTAGTCTGCACATGGCCACCAGATTCACTGTCCCCCCAAATACTTCAGTTGTATCACTTCCCTGCTCAGAAATAGTCCATGTTTCCCCACTATCCATGGAATTATACCCAAACTCCTTAACTTTGGGGGGCCCTTTGGGCTCTGGCCCCAACCAATGAGCTAACCTTATTGACCACTCACTGCCCCTTTTCTCGCACCTTATCTTTCAGGTGATAGAGACTATTTGCTGTTTTCCTAGTTCACAATGAACTTTTCTATCTCTGTGCCTTTGCTCACATCATTCTCTGTTGGCATAAATACCCTTCCTTCCACAACTCTCTGTATAATTTTGATACAATCTTCAAGGCCAAATTAAAATATCTCCTTCACAGTGACCTTTCTAATGATTAATATAAGATCAAAATCATTCCCAGAGATCTTAGTTGGTACCATTCATATTATACTGTCCTGCCTTCTATTACAGGCATGTGGACCCCTGTCTTATCTCTCCTTCTAGATTCTAAGCTCCAAGTCCTAGATAGCTTTGTATCTCACGTTATGTCTATCACAGTACTTAGTACTTTTCTGGCTGGGGTGGTGGTATGGTGTTAGGGTGATAATGGTATGGACCTATGATTTCATTGTTATGTAAAGTCCCTCGACCATGACAACTCATCTGTAACTTACAGTCTCCAAGAGTTGTCTAGGATGTCAAAAGGCTAAGTGGCTTGTCCATGGTCATATAATATGTATCGGTATTGGGACTGGAAACTAGTCCCCCCAGACTCCAAAGATGGTCTTTTCTCCATTATATCATACTGCCTCTTGCCTGGAACATAAGGTGAATTTGGTGAATGCATGGCTGCGGTTGTATGTGTGGTGGGTTGGGCTGGCACTAAAATCCTGTTCCAATACCTCGTCATAGCACGGAGTTGACTTCAGAGAGTAAACTCTCATAGATCTTAGCAAACCAAAAGCCATTGAATACTAGCCTAGTGATGGACTGCATGTCTACTTTCCAGTGACCAGCCCAGCTAAGCGTGGAAAAAGATCCTTAACAAGTTGGCCTCAGAGTGATGACTTTTTCCTTTACAGCAACTCTCAAAGGTCATCTACTGTTTCAAGGCAGCATGTGTGTGGACGTGCGGAGAGGAGGTTGCAATCAGTGTCAACGAAGGATGTACTCACACATTAATCAATTCTCAGATACTTTCAATCTTGAAGAAGGGTGGGCATTCATTTTATTCCCTTTCACTCATTCTCCCCTTTGATACCTGCTCCTTTTCCCTCTTCGTTATGGACTCTCAAATCTGTATGTGAGTAATATGACAGGTCAGTGGATATTTGGGCCATGGCTTGAGCCACAGGATTTACAGTTGAGTGGTTCCGGTGATGTAGGCCAAGCTGTAGTAGTTAACCAGAATGACCACTAACATCAGAACCTAGGGAAGGCCCGGCAAGGCTGAAGACTATGTGGCATGGTTCTTTTTTTTTCAGGGGGCAGAAGAGTTGGAGGAATCGCCATTTTGTTTTAGTATTATACTAACTTTGCTTTTTAATCTCCTAAAAATGTAGATGATCAAAAGAGGAGATCCAGCTGTGGGTCAAAGGCTCCAGGAGATTGCTTAAATTTTCCTGCCGTGCTCAAATTCTGCAACCATGAAGACCACTGGAAATTAGTGGTTCATCAGCCAGGGTTTACACATCTTTTTCTGGTCCTCTGTACTGAGATTTTTATTTTTAAGGGTATTTATTATAATGGGATATGACCTGAAGCAATCTGAGGGTGTCTCATATTCTTGGGCTTCTGCTTTATAGTTTCTGTCTTCATTCATAGCCTTCTTTTATTAATGTGTACAAGATGGAAGACTTTCACATTACTGGAAAAAAATAGCAAATAGGGTTGTGACATTGGGCAGTCAGGCCTTTAATGGAGCTGTGAGCAGCAAACCCATTCCTTTTGCTTACCAGAGATGAATTAATTTTCCAATGTGCACAGCTTGCTTCTATTCACAGGTAGCAGAACATGCCGTTTCTTACAATCAGTTTGAACCACTAATTGCATTTAAACCTTGGGGATGAAATCACATCTCCTGATCTGTATTTGTAGATGAGGGACAAACACCCATCCTCTCAAGAAAAAAAAAAAAACGAAAAACCCAAAAGAATAAGGAAAACAGGGCTAATGTTTCTAATGTCTTAGTGATAGTGGTGCACCCTCATGGGGTAGAGGTGAACATGGATCTCAACGGCTGTGCCGGGGAAATACAAACTCTGACTGACCAGGAAACAGGGCTGACCCAAAGATGAAATCTAACAGGGACAAAAGAAAAGTCCTAGAAGTTGATTCCAGAAAGAGATTTTACAAGTACAAGATGGGGGAGGCATGGCTAGTCAATAATTAGTCTGGAAAAAAAAAGATCCAGGGGTCCTAGTAGACTGTAATCTCAGAAGAGTGATGGAACAGCCAAGAAGGCTGCCAAGGCCCCTTTAACACTCAGCTCAAGGGCTTCCTCAAATGATCTCTCTTGATTCCCTCCCCACAGCACTGTGCATTTTTTATTTACCTTTGCCTATGAAAATGGGGTATCCCCAGAGTAGAATGTGTATTTCTTGAGGGCAGGGACCACTTCCCTTTTATGTTTGCATTGGTATTCCCAGCACCTAACATCATACTTAGTAGATAGGGATAAGGACAGGACCTGATTTTATCGATGGAGGGAGCTTCTGGTGAGGGTCAGATGTACCAGTGCAGGTCCATTGCCTTCTCTCTGACTATATTCTGAGAGAATTTGCTTTAGGGCTAAGTAGCCAAGTGACTTGCTCAGGATCACATAGCTAGTATATGTCAGAGCAGGGCTTCCTAAAATTTTTACACTCGTGACCCCTTCAGCACTTCTTAAACTGTGGGTTGTGACCCCATGACCCACAGTTTAAGAAGCGCTGTTAGAGCAGAGACTTGAATCCAGGTCATCTTGGCTCTGAGACCAGATCTCTACCCACCATACCATGTCACCTATTTCCTGGCACAAACTTAAGTTATATATGCATTTCCAGGTAACTTTTTATGCATGGAAACTTCTGCTCCAGCCCTGGCTTATTGCTTGTGCCTCAACTCCTCGGACCCTAGTGTTCTTGACAAACTCTAGCTCTTGACCCATTCCATACTCTGACTTGAATTCTCTCTTACAATTCAGTACGAACCGTGCTTTTTTCTAGCCTCTGATTGGCTGATTGCCATAATCTCAATGTAGGCAGCTAGGTGGCACAGTGGGTAGTGGGTAGAGTGCTGGACCTGTAGTCAGGAAGATCTAAGTTCAAATCCAGCCTCAGACACTTACTGGTTGTGTGACCCTGGGCAAGTCACTTAACCCTGTTTGCCTCTGTTTCCTTATCTGTAAAATAGGGCTAATAGTAGCTCCTATCCCCAGGGTTGTTGTGAGATCAAATGAGATAATAATAAATGTAGAACACTCAATACAGTGCCTGGAGCATATTAGGTGCTGTGTAAATTGTAGCTATTATTATTATTGTTGTTGTTATTATTAATATCTTTGGTACTTTAGACCTCTGAAAAGGATTCTACTCCCTAGGTCCTTACCACTGGCCAAGAAGGCAGTAAAAGCACCAAAAGCTGCCAAGGGCTTGTGTTTCAAGGGCCTTTAGGTCAGAGATGGATTTATGGATTGAGGGGATCAGTCAATCAATATCTCTGTGACATGCAGGTTCAACTGGCTTTAAAAAGAAACAAAGTGGTTTCAAGTGAGGGATGTGTACAGACTTTCCTTCTTCTGTAGGGTTGATGGTGTGAAAGGGGTTAAAAACACCTCATATGCTTAGTGAATTTCATCATCACTTATTAAGTGCCTACTATGTGCACAGAAAGGTACCAGGTGTTGTGGGAGATAAAAAAGACAAATAAGACAGAGCCCCATATTCATGATGCTTACAGATTGGGAGGCAGAGAAGACGTGCATAGAATCATAAAATCCCAGAATGTTAGAGCTGTATAGGGATCAGAAAACTAGCTAGCTCAACCCCATCATTTTATAGGTAATGGAACTGAGGCTCAGCAGAAATGAAATGACTCCAAAACAGATCAGCAATACAGAAGGGAAAGTGCCACTTCCCAAAGCCCAGTTTAATTGCTGAAGAAGAAAAGATGATTTCAAGGTGGGGGAGGGGAGGGAAGAATCTGGGAATGCTTCATGGGGGAGGTGACTTTGATCTGGGTCTTGAAGGATGGGTACAATTTCAATTGGTGGAGATGGTGGGATGGAATGGAGTGGGTTGAGTGGAGAGAAGAGGACATACTAGGAATGGGGAATGGCCTGAACAGAGGCCAGAAAAAAGTAGAATGTGTACAGGGGACCAGACACCAGTTGAGACATTAGAGCCTACCACCTACCTTATCCGAGTGCAAATGTTGTGTTTTGCAGCAACACATGGTTTGCTCATTCCTCGTTAAAATTTAAAATGTCAACTAAAAATAATTTTCTTTAAATACTACCAATAAGAAAGCCCAAGAGTTTTTGAGAAAACAGATGTCTAAAGAAACTTTCTTTTTCTGTAATAAGCATTTGGGACAATGCAACCCATCCCCAAATCGCTTGCTAAATATTCCATGTCAAAGATATTTACATTAGCAATTTCTATATCACTTTCTTTGGGGGCTGAAAAACTCCAAACTATGAAGAGATATCAAAGAAAGTTTGTCTGCAGGCAACATTCATTAGGAATATCGACTCTTGCCTAGGAGTCAAGAAACCTGGGTCCTATTCCCCGTTTTGACGTGACTTGGGTAAATCATATAACCACTCAGTGCCTCAGTTTCTCCATCTGGAAAACACGGTGAATAATACTCCCCACTATTTGATGAGATGGATATGAACTTTGTAGCACAATGACTTTCTCTGGTGCCACACAATAGCATGAGATGACCCTGGGTTTTGGAAGATAAAGCTGGTGAAACACAGACTCTAGTCTATGGTTCTATCAAGCTGGAAAGGCTTCAAGTACAGGCCCAGTGACGGATTGTATGTGCTGTCCAAGGACTAGCCTAGCTAAGTTTGGAGAGGCTCATCATTGGGTTAGCCCCAGGGGGATGAATGTTTCAGTCACAGCAACTCTCAAAGAATAGCTACTACATTATAGAGGGCTTCGGAGGGCCTACACTGATGAGATTACAGATCTTTCAAATAAAGAAGTAAGTTATGCATATCGGAGCTAGAAAGGGAAATTGATTCAAGTTCCTTAGGAAATGATGCTATCCAAATTTTAGCATAACCCTCTCCCCCCACCCCAGTAATATATGACATATTCCTTCTTGTCCCCTTTCCCAATATATTCTAGGTACAAACATTTTCACTCAAGACACAGGGTTACAAATTTAGAGGAGGAAGGGGCTGGAAAAGTCATCTAGCCGAATTTCTTCATTTTACTGATGAGAAAATTGCAGTGAAGTGTCACCTTGTTCAAGGTAACAGAACTTTTGATTCTATTCCCTTCTATTTGTAGCTTTGGGATTTTTTAATGGTTTCATTGTCCATATCTCTGATTTCTCAGAATACTATCAAGCTATATCTCATATATCTTTAAAGGAATCTGAAAGTGTGCATTTCAACTCCCGCTCAAGATGGTGATGTGAAGCACTGTAGAGCGACATCTATCAAGGCACCAGTTGGAACAATGATCAAAACAGAGAAAGGGAAACAGCAATGTATGACTCCATCCAGTCCAATACTGAATAAGAAGATGGCCTGAAAAAGGCTGTGGGTTCTAGGAGAGGGTCATGTCAGGGGAGGCAGAAGCTAATGCAAACATCCTTCAGCCTGCAGGCACTCCAGGGAAGCCTAAACACAGTGCAGTCTCACAGGGCCTGAAAAGTGCCATACAAGTGTTGGGAAAAGCAAATGCAAGCTTGTTCATCAGGGCCTGAAGCTAGTGGAATCTCAGCCCTAATCCATCAGTCAGCACCATCAGAGATAAGGTGGGGCAGGCACATGTCTTGCAGCACTCAGAGCCACAGCAGGACACAAGGCCAGCTAAATAACTGGGAGCATGTTTTCGGAGGCCTTGAAGGGAGTCACAAACCAGTCTGATTTCCATCGTCCAACTGGGGCTTGTCAAGGTAACACCTGGGGAGGGAATCAACTCCTCATTGGGAATTACAAAAGGAAAGGAGACAGAGATTATGGCAAGGTCAATATCACCTTTGGGCTATCAGGAGAGGAGGCAGAAACCAGGGGTCACAGCTGAGTGTGGAACTCAGTCCCAGATGCCTCATTCACTTCAGAGATGTCACCGTTGCAGTGGCCACAACATCCAAACTACGGACAGGCAAGGGACAAACTAGGCCTGCTCACTTTAGGAGGGGGTAGAACTGTTCCCTAGCACAAAATCCCACCTCAGAAATGGAGACGGACATCTGAGCAAAGAGATAAAAATGCTGACCGTAAGGAACATACATATGGGTTAATAGAACCCTAAGAGATTAACCCCCCAAAAGAGAAAAAAACAACACAAATATGAGTGGAGCCCAAGAGAAAAGAACAGGTTGGATATGAGGACCCTAAGAATGGCTGAAAGAAATAAAGCAAAAGAAAAAAAATGAAATTAGAATTCTTTAGGGAAAAAACTCTGGAAGAATAAATAGCCTAGAATAGAAGATGAAAAATCTTATGTGAATAATGAACTCTGAAAACACAGGAAGAAGCAAAGAGAACTCAATGACTTCAGGACACAATGAGGAATATTAGAGCAAAGTACTGAAAAATTAGCAGAACATGTAAGGGGTCTACCATCAAAGGCAGTTAACCTGCAAATAGGCTGAGGAGATAGAATTTAAGAATAACCATACTTTCAAGATTAAACAAAAAACATGGACACTATAATTAAAGAAATTATAAAAGAAAACTACCCAGCTCTATTAGAGCCAGGGAGCAAAGTAGAAATAGGAAGAATCCACTGGTCATCTCCTAAAAGAGCTCCAAATGGAAAATAACTAGGAATGGCTGAGTCAAACCTAGAGCTTCTACGTCAAAGAAAAAAATACCGTAACTAGCTAGAAAGAAAGAATTTGAGTACCAAGGAACCACAGTTAGGATCACATGAGACTATGTTATAATTACTATAAAGGAAAGGAACTCTTGGAATGTAGTTCTGCGGAAGGAAAAAGATAAAAGCTTACAACTGAGAACAACCTACTCTGCAAAACAGCATAATCCTACAGCAGGAAAAAATAGACCTTTAATAGAATAGATAACTTTCAAGAATTCTTGGTGAAAATTCCATAACTAGCTAGAATCTTTGAAATACAAACACAGGTGACAAGGGAAGTGCTAAAAGGTAAAAATATTTGAACAATGAGAGGGGTCTAAATGATGATAAAGTATTTATATTCTAACAGGCAAAGAAGAGTTCCTGCAGAACTCAGCTGTCTTCAGTGATGAGAGAGGGAGTTAAGGAAGACAAACAAAACTAAGTCCTAAGTGTTCCACTGCTCTGTTTGGTTTGTTTTAAAATAGGAGAGAAAATGTAGCAAAAATGAGGAAGAAGGGGGAGGACTATTTGACATAATGGGGTTCATGAGGATAAGAATATATAAACTTAGAGGAAAAGGTGGTGAGAAGGACATCTTATGAACTCTCAGTATTATCTGAACCGGATACAAATAGGTGAACACACACATGGAGTTTGCATGGTCACACATTTAAGTTAATCGTGAACCAGGTAAGGACTGGAAGATGGGAGAAGGGGTTTACTAGGAAGGCTAGAGTTGGGGAGTTAAAAGTAAAACAAATTTCAACATCAGAAAGTACTGAGTTAAAAGTAAAACAAATTTCAACATCAGAAAGTACTGATCATAAAGTGGGATTAAAAAGTGTGAGAACCAGGACTAGTTGAAGAGAGGATGGGGCAAAGTAGTGGACGTATAGTACTTTAATTACAGATTACTCACGTTAAACACCTTCCTTCTCTTTCACTATCTTATTTGTAAATAGGAGGAGTTGTGGGGGGGAGAGAAGAAAAGACATAAAAGGATATTATGGAGAGAAATATATTATTAACCATCATAACTGTGAGTGTGAATGGGGTAACTCACACACAAAAATAGAGGAGGGTAGCAGACTGAATTAGAAGGCAAAATGCTATTTACAAATAAGCAAATCTTAAACATGCTGACTCAGTTCAAAATGAGGTGCTGAAATGCTTTCTTATGTTTCAGGTGAGTTAAAAAAAAATAGAGGTGCTGATCATGACCTGAGGCATGAGAACAATAAAAATAAACACATCTGAAAGAGATAAGCAAGGAAAGTATGTTCTACTTAAAAAACACCGCAGATAATGAAATATCAATACTTAACATAAATGTGCCAAATGGTATAGCATCTAAATACTTAAAGGAAAGGCTAATCAAATTATGGAAAGAAATAGAAATCAAAACCTTAATATGTCCTTTTCAGAACTAGACCAATTCAACAACAACAACAAAAAAAGATAAACAAGATAGATCTTAAGGACCTGATAAGTATTTTTTAAAAATACATATTTGATAGTTTTCTGGTACTTTCTGAATGAGCATTGAAAGGAGTAGAGATATTTCTCTGCTGTACAGTGCAACTTTACAATAGTTACTCATGTGTAAGGGCATAAAAATCTCACAAGTAAATGCAGGAAAATTAAATATATCCTTTGCTGAACATGACACGATTAAATTATGATCAACAAAAGACATTTGAAGAAATTCTAACATAAAAGGAAATTCCATAATTTAATCCTAAAGAATTGGTGGGCCAAAGAACAAATCTCAGAAATCATAGATTATTTCATCAAAGAAAATTACAACATTGAGAGACTATACCAAAAGTTTTGGGATGCAGCCAAAGTAGTTTTGAAAGAAAATGTATATCTCTGTATCTTTTCATCAACAAAAGAGAAAGGAGAGATCAGTGAATTAGGAATGCAAGTGTAAAAACTAGAAAAGCAACAATTTAAAAAATTCAACCAAATTCAAAAACAGAAATTCAGAAAATTAAAGCAAAGATAAATGAAACTTGAAAAAAATGAATCCTATGGAACTGGTAAAACCTGGAGCTAGGTTCTTGGGAAAATATAAAATAAATAAACCATTAGCTAACTCGATTTTTAAAAGATGAAAACCAAATTATTATATTCAAAAATAAAAAAGGAAAATTCATAATAGACGATGAGAGAATAAAGGAAAGTACTAGAAATTATTTTCCTCAAATATAGGCCAACAAAACTAGATAACTAAATGAAATATTTAGAAAAATGTGAGATACTCAGCTTAACAGAAAAATTGATAGAGAACTAAGTAACCCAGCATCAGAAAAAAAAATTGAACAAGCCATAATGGGACTCCCAAAGATGAGAAAAAATATCCCTTAGATCCATATGGATTTAGAAGAGCATTGTAGCAAATATTCAGAGAAATTAATTCCAATGTTACAAAAATTGTTTGCAAAAATAGGAAAAGAAAGCATCCTATCAAACGTCTTCTATGAGATAAATAGTATCTATGTCAGGGAAATCAAAGAAAGAGAACTGTAGACCAATATCTCTATTGAATATTGATGCAAAAATACAGCATAAGATATTAGAAAAAAGAAGAAGTAGTAATGTTACAAAAATGATACACTCTTATCAGATTGGATTTATGCCAGAGATGTAGGGTAAGTGTAATATTTTTGAAAAATAAACCATAAACACAACAGAGTCCATATTAATAATGAAAGCAGCAAAAATCACAGTATTATATCAACAGACGATGAAAATACGTGACAATATATGTAGTATGAATAATTGGTCCCAATTAGTATGAATAATGAAGCCCCTGCAATGGTTGTATGCATTCAAATTTGCACTATTCAAAGTTATCATTATGTACAATATGGTTGTTGATTCCAGCTTAATGGAAATATGTAGTGTGAATTCAAATACGGTGACAACTTCAAGGGATTCAGTTTTGCACTAATGAGGACCTAGCTGTACACCACCTATTTCTGTTAAAAACATTAAAAAGCATCAAAACAAATGGACTCATCTTTCGTATGGCAAATGGAAGTAACATAGGCAAAAAGGAAATACATCTGTTGCTTTTTAAAGATGCGGTGATTGTTTACTTAACAAGTCTACAGATTCGACTCAAATGAAACAAAGAATTACTTCGGAAATGTAGCAATATAAATATGCTAAAAACAAGCCCTAGCTCTCTCACAGCCCTGGGGGTTACCATCCACTTGGACCTCACTGCTCATCTGGGGAACTTCTGTCTTTTTCCTTCCCCTTCTACTTTTCTCACAGTGGCCAAGCTGAGCTCACAAGAATTTTGGGGTGTCAGATACTTAGTAAAAGATGAGACTCAAGATACAGCCTTCAGAAGCATCTCTACCTACCCTGATGTATCTATTAGTCACACAAAATATCCTTCAATAAGCCTCCCAGATTTGTAACTCTAATGCATGTGGGCCTATTTCTTTCTCCCCTGGGTGTGGCAGCTAGTTTATCACAAATCACTCGTTCACAGAGCAATTAGTCTTGAATGGAGAAAGACGTTTTACTAGGAGGATCTAAACAATTCTCCTATTTATTTGTTTAAATTTTATTTTTTTTTGTGATTAACTTGACAAACATCATCAATAAATGTAAACATTTTCATACACAAAAACCAGAAAAATAGATTTGTATATGAAACTGTGAATCTATTATACACAGTTTGTGAGGGTGGTTTTTTTTTTTTAAGTCATAATAGCTAGAATAAGAGCTAACATGTCTATAGCACCTGCTATGTGCTAGGCACTGTGCTAAGCACTTTACAAATGTGATCTCATTTAATTCTCACAATGACCATGAGAAGCAGGTGCTACTATTATTCCCATTTTACAGATGAGGAAACTGAGACAAATGGGGGTTAAGTGACTTGACCAGAATATAACAAATTCAACATTCTAGTTCCCTAGTGGTTCTGCTTGTTTGTGTCTCCTTCTAAACTTCTTTCTGTTCTCTTCTGTGCATTTAAAAAATGTTTCATTGCCATTCTTTGTTTTTTTCTTTTCTTTCAGTAGAACCTTGGGTCCTACCAGTTCTCTTCACCCTTATCCCCCCAAAAAACCCTCTCTTATAACAAATACATATGATCAAGTGACATCAGGCCACGCCTTGGCCACGCCTGAAAATCTGTGTCTCATTCTGCATGTCTAGGCCGCCACTTCTCCACCAAGGAGTGGGGAAGTAGGCTTTAACATTGGTCTTCTGGAGTTGTGAATGGTCATTGGTCTGATAAGAGAGTCCTTAAGCCTTTCAAAGTCATTTTTCTTATAATGGTCTTGTCTTTGTTCTCTGGTTCTCCTGATCCTGCTCACTTCCCTTTGCTTTCCTTCATACAAAATTTCCCAGATTTCTCTGAATCTGTGTCTTTTGTCATTTCTTATGGCACAACAGTATTCTATCACACCTCTAGACCATAATTTGTTCAGCCATTCCTGAATCGATGGAAATTATCTTAGTTTCCAGTTTTTTTTTATTACAACAAAAAGTGCTATGCATATTTCTGTCCATATGCGTCCTTTCCCTCTTTTTGTCAATTACTTTCTGTGAAACCCAAGAATAATCCTGACTCACTTTGAGCACTAAAACACTTGACTTGAACCAACAGGAGCAGGGACCTTGTGTTGTAGGACTGGGCTAAAGAACCTGAGAGCCAACTGGAATCCCTGCCTGTCTTTCCTGGGGTCAACAGATTGCATAAAGAACATGAACTTATATGAGGCTAAATTAAATACCAAACTCTCTTTTCCCCCTGAACTTCCAGTCTCTCAAGGGAAAAAAAAATGTAACAATTTATTCATTATAATCACTGCTACTACCAGGGACTGCTTGCAATATGGCACTTGTATGAAGAAAGAATGACTCAAAAAGCTTACATACAGATGCGAACCTTACAAGCTGACGTACGGTCAGATCTAGTCACGTGAAGGACATGAGATTGATCGAAGTGGATCTCCGGTTTTTGAGCACCTTACTGACAGTATCAGAACAATGTCTAATCCCCAAACATACTTCAGAAGGCCCAAAGGATAATTAGTTTCGAAGGTATAATGACCTTGCCTTACTGAGGGAGGCTGGTGCATCACTCTCCTACCAATGATTTTCTCAGGGCAGTGGAAAGATCCCAATTATACTAATGTGTGACTTTGGGCAAGTCATAGAGGCTCTCTGAGTCTCAGTTTCCTCAGCTATAAAAAGAAGGTATTGGACTAGGTGACCTTTAAGGAACCCTCCAATTTCCAAGTCCTATGAGCAGAAACACTGTCCTAGAGTATTCTCAAATCTGGTCAGTCTGTTAATAAAAAAACTTATGTGAATTCCTGTAGTTCCATCTCCTTTCTAGCATAATAAAATTCTTCTAGACACAGACCTAACCCTTCTATGCCTCAGATTCCACATCTGCAAATTCAGGGAGTTTTACTCGATGAACTCTAAACCCTTCCAGCTGTCGATTTATGATCCTTTGAAGACTGAATATATGTAAATATCCCATGGACACATATGAGGCTCCAATGAGAATATCATCTTTGGTGAAAGTCAACCCACCTATGAAACCCAGCCACAAGAAGGGCAAAATGCCCCTTAAATTATCCTATAGTGTTTCTTCAGTTAGGATGAACTTCTTTCTTGGCAAACTGGTTGGATAAATCCATTGCTACTCGGATACCAATTTGTAGCGAGTTCATATAGACAGACGTGCACCTTTATGAACGTCCTGGGCAGTTACATCATTTTCAACCGGCAGCTCCAGGTGCGTTCTTTTATGAGAAACATTTGGGTGCTTTTTGTTTCTTAACGGTAGATTGAGTCCATCTGACTTTCAGGGATGGTGGAAGCCAAGCCAGCAAGTGTGCTATGATGTGAGGCACACTGGTTTTGCAGTCAGGAGAGATTTCGTTTTCAATCCTGCCTCTTGCCATGGGTAATTCAACTAACCTTCCTGAGCCTGAGTTTCTCCATCAGTTGAAAAGAAATGGGTATAATCATGTCTGTACTACCTATCTCAGAGGATGATGTAAGTGAAGAGCTATATATAAATGGCCAGTTCTTATTATTAGAAGAAGCTTTCAAGAGGCTAAGAAAATGGAATTACCATTGTTTAGAGAAGACCTAGCAAACGGAGTTGGAAAGGAGCCATACCAATCCTTGCTTTGTTCCACAGTGAGCATCAAGATGAATGTCATTTGTAATCAACTAGTATGGAAAGACCAAGGAATTTCAAGTCTGAATTCAAATTCCACATTGGCATCTTGGCTCTGACACTTGATTCCTCTGTGGCTCTGGAAGGCATTTCACATCTCTGGGCCTCAGTTTCCTTATCTATAAAATGAGGGGTTGTACTACATGACTCCTAAGGTTCCTTCTAACCCTAAAGCTATGATTCCTTGATCTTACAATTCTTGATTCTGGGTCAATCACAGCACACCTTCCATCTTTCTCTCCCACCTTAGTCCTGGTTTGCAGTCTAGGGGTGTCAAGATGATGAATTGGGGGAGTTCTTCTGGTTGTCTTTGAAAGTTACAACACTGATACTGATGTCTGGGGAGAAGTGTCCAGGATTACATTCTTTGGAGGAGGATTCTGCTGCAATCACTCCAATGCTCAGGCATTTTTCAAGGATGACAGGGAAAAGTAAAGCAGGCAGCCCCAAAACAGCAAGCTATAGACAAAGGGCAAGCAAGATCATTCATTATGCTGCAAAAGATGTGCCTGAGCTGAAAAAGAACCCGCTGATCTCAGCTCCACCTCACTAGCCATCGCTGATGCCATTTCAAGGAAAATCAGTGAACTGCTCCTCTAAGAAGGAATGCCAAGAGAAGACACTTGTTGACATCTGTTTGCAAGAAAGGTTCCCTGAATGGCAGAGGAGAGGAAGATACAGGCCTGAGGAGCTGGGGCTGCCACAAGGCAGGATGAATTGCAGCTGGCAACTTGGACTATTGACAGCGCACTGTGCACCAGAAAAACCCGCCTTCTCCTCTGTGCCCTATGTGCACAACGACACCTTGGGAGCACTCAGAGCCACCAAGGAGAGCAGAGACAACCCAAGCGGCAGCCTGTGCCCTTGCCCAGAAACCGATTTGCACATCTCGGCAAATGCATGTGGGAGGTTTGACTTTGTCGTTCACACTGGTCCAGATGGTACCGTCCAAAGCCAGAATCTCTGGGCCACCAGAGCCGTGTGGAGAATCTTTCAGCAACTTCTAAATCAAATTTTGGCTCCTATAGCAGGCAAGTCATGGAAGAATGCCAGGCTTTCCAAAACATAAAGTTAACTGTATTCTGTGTCTCTCTCACCCTAACACACACACACACACACACACACACACACACACACACGCACACACTCTCTCGTTTATTTTAAAGAGCATTTTGGATAACATCATCAGAGGTTTGGTGTTTGTTTTTTTTTTAACTGTATTATTAAGCTGCAAATGATTTTAAATTATGTGCTTATCCTAGAGAAAGGAATAATATAGTCTTGTAAATCACTTTCTTCCATCAGCAAGCACATAAAACATTCCATTCTTCTGCAGACTCCCTCCTGCAATGACTAATAAATACCTCCCTTGAAGGTATTTCTATACAAATGTATGAATGAAAAAGCATTTAATAAACATTTGCTATGTACAAAGGACTCAAACTCTCCCCTTTACGTGCTCGCAGATTCTCATGCAAGCTGCGTAAAGAAGGACAATGGAAAAGTCAGAGTATATTAAGCTGATCAGCCCAGTGTCCACTTTTCATTAAGCCCACCGCCTCTTCCAAACTGCTCCAATTTCTTGAAGACTTGGACAAATGGGCAAGTTCTGCTTCTCATGGCTGGAGTGATCATCATTGCTATTTAATCCGGCATACTGACATGAATGTTAATTACAGTCATTAGCACTGCCATCACATGGTACTGTTTCACACCTAGAAGCTTCCAGAAGCTGCTTGCAAGTCCAGGGCAGGTCCTGATGCCTCCATCAAGCTTTTACCAAGACTATAAGCTCTCTGAGAGCAGGGCAGGTGTCTTCTGCTTTTTGTGTCCTCTCTGGTCACAATGATAGCACACTGAGTGGCTATCATTCAGATATGAGCTATTAAAGCTTAAAGTTACACTAAGACTTTTCAAAAGTGCCTGTATCTATGCTTCCCCAAGTCTTTATCTCTAGCCCTCTTCTCTCTCCTGTGTTTTTCAGCTAGCACACCTGTAGGGTGATCTCTAATTTCTAGATATTTTGTTGTCTCCTCATACTCAAGATGTCGAAACTGCACTTACTCCCCAAACCCCACCCCCCCTTACTCAATTCTCTATTTCTATTGCCAATACTACCAAGTCCTGCTGAGCCTTCCTAATCTCCCCCCATGTATATCTTCCTTTCCACTTCTTCTGCTACTATTCAGCTCTAGGGGCCTTATTTCAGACTCAGGTTATTACAGCTGCCTTGAAACTTGCCTCCCTGGCTCTTGTATCTCCTTCACTCCAATTCACTCAAATTATCTTCTTAAAACACTGCTCTGATCACACTGCACCCCTGCAGAAAACCCTGCAGTGGGTCCTGATTGCCTGCAGAATACAATCCCAGTTCCTTGGCTTGGCTTCTGAGGCCTCTCACAATCCAGCCGGAACCTACTTTCCCGATCTCTCCCACTATTCCCCTATAATCTGTTCCTACTGACGAAAGCACCAGGGACAGGGTTTGGCCTCTCTACTCTTATTGTTTCCTATAAATGCCTGTTTCCAATATTGTGCCTTTGTAGATTCAAATGGATGTTATTTGGCATTTATGGAGCATTTTATGTTTTCCAAGCTCTTTTAAAAATCATACCTGAGATAACATTATTGTTCTTTTCAATGAAGAGATGATGAAACAGAGACAAAAAAAAAATATCTCAATGACAAACGACAGAAAGGCATGTATTCATTCAATTGAGTGTTTTCAGACATTTTGGTGACTGAATTAAAGGTTGATTTGATCAATTGTCAACAGATTACTAAGACATCCTCTCCTCCTCACTGCAAAAATCATAGTATGGCCATATTGGATAGGAAGGTGTGTGTGTGTGTGTGTGTGTGTGTGTGTGCGTGCGCGCGTGCGTATACGCACATGTGAGTCTGTAAGAGAAAATAAGAGAACACATACACACGTGAAAGAGTTTTAAGCATCTAGTCTTCCTTAATGTGACATATTTGCTCATTCACTTTTGATATATTTGAAATACAGTTGAATAATTGCCTTTTTCATTGTCTTATTATTTACTATTATTACTCTGCTTATAGCATCTGATAAGGTATTTCTTTAACTTCACACTTTATTGATTTATGGGTACTTATAATTCTATAGAAGTTTATTACACTTCTAATCTAATTTCCCACCCAAAATATGTCAAATTGAAAACTTAAAAAAGGCCCAATAAACTCATTAACACAGTATGTGAAACTAAGATGGGCCTAGAATCTCTTATACGGTACTCTACTCTAGTGATGTACACTGGCTGCATTGATGGGAAGTCCACTTCCATTTTAAAAAGCACTCATGTCCATTAGCTAAAATGAAAACGACGAATTCCTAAAATGAAATCTGTTGCTTCGTGCACAGCCACATCCATATTTTACGATTCTCCTATTTGAAAATGCTTACTTTTCTCTGAAACTCATTACAACTGTATTTTTAATTAAGGGAATTGCCAGACCTGCTTTCATTCCTTTTCCCGGTGTCCTTAGAAAGGTCAGGCTGGCTGTTGCCATTCTGTTCTGTGCAGAATGACTAGTCTGCCAGTATTAGGTGGGCAGGTGAACAGTCTAGCTTCATATCCATATATCAGGTTAGGGAGACTGGGAAAGAAGGGTGTGCATGTCTGGGGGTGTGTGTGGGGGGGTGGAATCTGGGTAACAAAAGAGCCTTGGCTTGAGGGGAATTGTACAAATGTCAAAAAGAGGCATTTCGGGGCATTTTCTTTACAAGTGAAATTATATGTAAAAACAGTTGAGGGGGAAAAACCAGGCCAGATTTCAAAGTGAGTAGGTTAAAAGAAAAAATGCCACACTTAGGAAGAAATGATTATCACAAAGAGGAATGCTTCATTCATCTCTCCCAAAAAGGATTCATCGACCCCTAAGTCTTGATTCAGCTAATCCATGCAATTTCATCCTGTCAGGTCCTGGTATCAACAATTGATGCGCTCCTATGATACCCATAAAAAGACTGTTTAGTTTGCATATCTCCTTTCTTTTCCCTGAGGTTGCATATCTTGTTCATGCTGCCCTAGCTTCTCCTTGGTGATGGGAAGGGAATTACCTTTGCAGGAAGGAGCTGAGGGAGGCTGGGTGCATTTTGATGAATGAACAGGCCTGGGAAGGGTAGCAGTCCAGAAAACTTTCAGTTTCACCTCTATCTTTTGGTGCTATCTTGACGCAGGGAAATAGGGGCAAATGAGGGTCTGGCATAACGAGAAGGGGGCATTAGGCAAGGCAAAAATGCCAAAGAAATGAGACCCGGCTCTCAGCCCTCATCCTTTCCACCTGGCCTCAGATACTTCAGGATCTGGGAAATGATTATCAAGTATGAGACAAGTTGGAATTTGGAGATAGAAGAATTCCTTTCCTAATAGGAAAGCCAAATTATATTAAAAAAGAAATTTTTATTAAAGCAGTTCCACCAGAGTGACTCTGATTAAGAAGTAGAGCAATTTTCATCATGTAAATTATGTTTTAAAATTAGATTTAAATAACATAGTAATACTCTTATTCATGTATCAACCATTAAAAAGAAATAAATAAATTGGTTAACTTCCCACATTTTCACGAGGTGAAATTCCATCACAATCCATGAGTAATTGAAAGTATGGTGATTTTTAGTGCCTTTCAATTACAGAAATTCAATGCAATTATTTTTCCTACAAAGTGAGTTTTCACTTACATGTGACTGTCTTTTTCTGGCTTATGAGAATCTTTTAAAGATCTTTTCTGATGGGCACTGCATAGCATAGTATTCATAGAATTCATATTCTACTATGCTATTGAATAGCTCGCCAAGGCTATACTAATACAGTTCCAACTCTGGCAGGCTTTTCTCTCTGGAAAGCCATATAGGACAAACTGAGTCTGTCAGCTAAGACTGGAGAGGCTCTTCACCAGTATGTTGGCTACTAGGAAGAATGAGCCTTTCTGGCAACCCACAAATTAAAGAAAACCAAAAAATGTTCCTCAGTCACGTGGGGTCTCTTTCTGCTTCCAGAGATGGTGGCAGAAAAAGGGACAGAAGGTCCAAGAATTATACATGTTTTAGGTTGTCTATAAACATGAAATTAACATTGTGTGGTCTTTGTCCAGTGACCAACAGATTAATAGGCTATTGGAGAAACAAAACCATATCAATACAGACATCACCACAATCAATGAATAAGAAGACAAAAGGAAGGAATTTGCTGTTATATGGAAGGAAGGAAGGAAGGACAGAAGGAAGGAAGATGCACAGGTAAATAAATAAAAGAGGTCAACGTGCTTGTAGTAGAAACCTCAGCCCTAATTATCACAAATGTTCTCTCCAAGAAGGGAGTCAGGAGGCACTGGATACTTTTCATTCTCCAGCAGGGACCCTGCTTGGTTTCCATGGGGAACAAACATGGCTCCCCAGGCTAAGGTGATCCCCTGAAATTGCATCATCATGCAGACTGACTCAGTTTTTGATATTCAACACCTTCTCCACTCCCTCAGTTGAAACAATAAGCTATTTCCAAAGCCATCTTTTGAAGTGAAGTGCAGAACTTTCCAAATACCTTTTTATTTTCCATCAGCAGCTTTCCTTGGTATCTACTCCATGGGATACCCTACTTCTGTGCAGGGTACACTGTGGTGCTCCCCTTCCCTTTTCCAATCTTCCTTTCGTATCTTGTCTTCACCCATTAGATTGCAAGCACCTTGAGGCAGGGCCTGTCCCCAAGACTTAGCACAGTGTCTAGCACCTAAATCTTTACTGAATTGATCTGAATTACATATAATTAGACATAATGAACACAGAAAAAATGAGAAGAAATAAAATGTATTATGTCTTAATGGACAGAAAATGACTTGTTACTGAAGTGGTAGGCAGAGTAGAATCAGTAGCCTATGTTCACTTAGGCCACTGAAGTGTTAGAACCATGGTAAAAATAAAAATCAATTTAGAAGAAAACCTGAAGATGAAAAGCTGACATTGAACATTTACTATCACTCAGCTCAACCTATTAAAATAATGCTAAAAATTAGGAAACGGAAAAAAGAGACAAAGATACTAACCACCATTATTGCCATTTTCTGCAACATCGTGACTGATATAAAACAGTCATCACAAAGTGGGGGTTAAGAGTCCAGAAAGAGGCAACCGGCAAACACTTGATCCTGCCAAGTTGAAAGAGATGATAGCCAAGGACAGCACTGATCTAGAATCCTCCCTCATTTACAGAACACTAGAGAGGGTGCCGGAAGATGAGTAACACAGCAAAAAGGAGTGAAAGCAAAAACAAGTCTAAAGAAAGCTTGGCATGAGACCCGAATGAACCACGCCATCCCAAGCACATTCATAGACGAAATTGGCAGGAAGATAATAAATGGAGGGAAAATGGAACAGATTTGTCAATGTTTCTCTAATGATCTATTTTCATTATTGGTGACAGAAGAACCACCATATTTGTATTCTAACACTTTGTTTTCCAGAGTGGATAGATGCCCATCAAGTGGTGAATGGCTAAACAAATTATGGCACATGAATGCAATGGATTATTATCATGCTTTAGCAAACTATGAAGAATGCAGAGAAGCATGGCAAGACATATGAACTCCAGCTGAGTGAAGCAAGAAGAACCAGGAAAACAGTCATCTCAATGACAGCAAAAACGTAAAAGGAAATAAGCTGAACCACAAAAATCAAACTTGTTTCTGAAGAGATAAAAAAAAAAAAAATTCCCCTTCTCTTCTTTGGAGAAAGGAGGCTGTAAAATATTGTATACACTGTCAGACTTGGTGCATATGTAGGTTAATCTTGCTAAACTGCCTTTTCCCTCTTTCTTTTTTCCCCTTTATTATAAGAAATGCCTTACTGGGGAGGGGAGGAGAGGGACAAGCTTGGAAATAAACAATCTATCAATAATCAGTAAACATCTGTTAAGTATCTACTACATGCCAGGCACTATGCTAAGTGCTGGACCTACAAAAAGAAGCAAAAGACGGTCGCTACCCTCAAGAAGCTCATAATTTAATGGGGGAGACAACAAGCAAACAAATATATGCCAAGCAAGCTATAAGTAGGAAATAATAAGCCAAGCTATGGTTGATACAGTATTCACTGCCTAAAAACTCCAACAGAAATGCCAGGAGCAGAACACAATGTTTCCGTACACAACGTTTATTCATTGATCTGACCAAGGCCTTTGATATTGTCAGTCACGGGGGCTTGTGGAAAATTATGGCAAAATTTGGTTGCCTGGAGAAGTTCATCAGAAGCCATCATGATGGCATGCTTACCTGGGTTCTGGATAATGGATGATACTCTAGCATTTTCCCAGCCACTCTGCACTGGCTCCCATACTTTTTGGTACACTGTTTTTTAGCAATGTTGTCAGGAGCTTTCAATGAGGACACAATGACATCAAGGTCAGCTACCACACTGATGGTAAATTATTTTACTTGAAAAGACTATAAGCCAGGACTAAAGTAGAGGGAGAATTGGTGTGTGACTTTGTTCACAGGTGGTTGTGTAGTAAATGCAGCCTCTGAGGCTGAGAGGCAATAAAGTATGGATTAATTCTCTGCTTTATCATACTCCATACACACTGAAGAAATCAACCCACAATGGAGGAAGGTGATCCAAGCTTGAGAGCACTGAGGGAACACTTACCTCAGATATCTCAGAGAGTAGAAGATACCAAAAGAATGAGGAAAATCCCATTGTGGTGATCAATAAATACTCCACAAAGGAGATTAAGGGAACCTCAATATTTACAGGAATATATTCTCTTCTTTACTGAGTTTTTATGAGAATAATTTATACGAGAATAAAGGGTAGTCTGTGGGAAAGAGTGGTATTGTAGAAAGATGAAATTGGAATCAGAAAGACCTCAGTTCAAATACTATCTCAGACACATACCACTTATGTGACCCTGGGAAAGTCACTTAACTTTTCTGGGCCTCAGTTTCCTCATTGTAAAGCACTTTTTGAACCTTAGAAAACTTAATAAATATTAGCTATTATTATTACAACAGACTAGATCTTTATAGTTACACAATTGCCTGAAAAGTACAGAGATTAGAAGACTCACTATGCTTATTGTTTGTTGTTTACAAAAAAAAAATCATTTGATTCAGCAGAGCAAGATGCCATTTTAAAAAACATGTATCTTTTGTTTTTACATCCCCTTCATTTCCCGATACATCCATCTGCTCTCCTCCAGCCAGGGAATGCATACTTATAACGCCTTTATAAAGGCGGCTATGTAGTGTAGGGGAAAGAGAGCTGGGCCTGGAGTCAGAAGGGGGAAAAGAAAAGGGAACAAGTATTTACTGAGCACCTACTATGTGCCAGGCAGTGCACTAAGTGCTTTACAAGTATTATCTCATTTGATCCTCACTATAACCCTAAGAGGTAGGTGCTGTTATTATCCCCATTTCACAGTTGGAGAAACTGAGGTAGATAGTAGTTAAGTGACTTGCCCAGGATCACATAGCTAGTGAATATCTGAGGGTAGATTTGAACTCAGGTCTTCCTGACTCCAAGTCCTATGTTCTCTTCACTGTGCCACCTGGCTGCCTAGGAGGATATTTCATAGAAATAAGTCACAGCAATTGTAAATCTTTGGGGAAAAAAATCTCTGAGGAATTAAATTTGCATGTAACTCAAAGGGTAGCAGATTTTCACTGATCCTTAACACTCAAGATATGGCCCAAGGGATCATCAATGAGGAATTTTAGGATCAGAAAAGGAGGTGGGTGGATCATAGGAGGAGAGCTGAGGATAACAGATAGTCTCAATGGATACCACACTGGTATTCGTGGAATACTCAAAGACTTAGAAAAAAGTCTCTAGCATGTGGAATTGATCCTCTCTAGAAGATTTATGGAACGACATGGATGAGAAGAACACAGGGCAAGAAGGCATGATGGGTTTGCACAGATGGCAGGAAGACTTATGTGTAGTGTAGGTTCACAGATCTATTGAACTATATATATATATATGTTTATACATATATGTATATTCTATACATACATATATGTATACACATATAATATATAATATATAACTATATATAAATACATATAGTACATGTATATATATGCATATATATATAAAATCTATTTGAAATGTAGACATACCTTGTTTAACTATAAATATAGCAATAAAAAGAAGTGTGAAATTGACTAACTCCTCAAAGCATCCTGGGAATGACATATCTCCTTGACTGGTATCCTGAAAGTTGAAAGGGCCTGCCAGCATAGCTACAAGGTCTCACCCTTGCCATCCAGCCTCAGCCATGGTATAGACTTGGCCAAAATATGTAAACAAAATGAGAAAGATTAGAAAAGGGAAGTTTCTTGTAAAATTATATGTCATAAAAAATTAAAAATATAAATTGCCAACAAAGAGAAAATCAATTCCAGAATTCATCTCTGTATAGTCCAAAGGAGTAAGTTATAAGCTTGCCAAGAGACTGGGGGATTGAGGTGGAGGGGCTAATGACTGGGAGAGGAGAAGAGATGGACTACTTAGTTCCCTTCTCATTTGTCATCAATTTGGAGGAATGGTTACTTTGCCCAATTGCTCCTGATAACTTTGAGAGAAAGGAATGAAAGCAACTTCCCCCAGCAAGTTGTCAGTGTTAGCCAGTAAGAGAGTCAAGAGGGACTTCAGAAGGGAAAACAAAGGAAAATCAGTTTAAGTAAGACCAAAGACACATTTTAGACCCTGAACCCCTGGGTACAGTTATTCCATGTCTAAATATTTCTATACTGCATAGCTAAATGTTTGCATCTTTAACTTTAATATCTACCTGGGAAAAGGTCAGCTAATGAATTAAACATGTATATAGTACTTTCTTGTCTTGCTCTACCATTTCAGAGAGATAATCCAGGTGAGAAGGCAATGGAATCAAAATTCCTAATCAAACAGGCAGGACTGAAAATTTTGAGGTTGAAAAGGAGAAAAAGTGAACTTTGTTTTCCCTGGGAGAAAACACAGACTGTCTCTATGCCACAAAAATAAACAGATTCCAAGCCCTTTTTGTCCCTTATTCAAAATTTTAAAGAGAAGTCAATAGCTCGTGAACTCATGTAGATAAAAACAAACTTAACAAATTCAAATTCGGTTGTTTTTTTTTCTTTTTTTTTTTAAACTAAATTTGGCAAAGCAAGCTGTAAAAGAAGGCACAAGCAGTGAGAATGGGGATGGGGTTGGAACAGGGGGCAGAAGCCTGGTAATCAGTTTCTTGGCATGGCTTCATTAGCCATGTCATGCCGGCTAAGTGAGCTGGAGACCTCCAAGGTTCGGACCTGGGCCCTCTTCTCTTCTCTCTCTCTCCTCTCTTTCTCTTGGTGACCTTGTGAGTTCCCATGGATTTCTCAATCACCTCTATGCCGATGACTCCCAGATTGACATATCCAACCCTTACTGAGCTCCAGTCTCATGTACCAAGCCGGATTTCCCACAGGTATCTCAAACTCAACATGTCCAAAACAGAATCCATTCTCTTTCCTGTCAAACCCTCCCTCTTCCTAAACTTCCTTATCACTGTTGAGGGCACTGCCATCTGCCTGGTCACCCAGACTCACACCATATAAATACATTTGTCAAATATTGTTGCTGATACCTGCACAATGTGACTCTTCTCTGTCCCAATATCTATGCCTATATGGCCATCATCCTCGGTCAGACCTGTCATCGCCTCTCACCTGGAACACTACAAGAGCCTTTTGCTTGGCCCCCTGACTCTGCTCTCTCCCCACTCCAATTTATTCTCCACACAGTTGCCCATGTGATCTTCCTAATGCGCAAGTCAGATCATGACCCACTCTCTCCAAATCAATAATCTCCAGGGGTTCCCTGTTACTTGTAGGAACAAATACCCTCCCTGTTTATCATTCAAAGCCCTTCACAACTTGGCTCCATTCTTTTTTTGCAGCCTTATTACACATTATTCTCCTTCACTGACTCTATAGCTCAGTCAGACTGGCTTTCTTACTGGTCCCCATACATAGTCCTCTACCTTTCCATCTCTGTGTCTTTTTACTGGCCATCCTCCAGGCCTGGAACACACACAGGTTCATCTCGGCCTTTTAGAATCATGGGTTCCTTTCAAGGCTCTGCTCAAGCATCAGTTTCCATAGGTCCTCTCCCAAGAGAGCTGGTTATTAAGTTTTCAAAGCGAGCATTTACACCTTGGGAAATCAGCAAGTTACAAATCAGGGCTTGATTTATTGTTTTACTGATTGCAGAGACTTAAGAAAGTGATGGAGAAAGTGTCACTAATGAAGATTAAACTTGAAATTGAGTCATGCTTACATTTCCCCCCAGAGAGCCTGTTGTTAAACATTTCCCAGAATCCTCCTGCTTCCCTCCCCAGATCTTAAACTCCTAGTAGGCAGGGATTGTTGCTTTTTTCCCCCTTTGTATCCACCCCACCCAATGCACTGCTTCCCCAAAGGCTCAAATAAGAGTTGTTTGTTATTTGTTGCTGTTGTTGGCCTCCAGGCCCTGATTACTTCATTCTCTCAGCCTTGTACTGCGCTCTTGCTGAGCTCAAAGCAATGCTGGTAAAGGTTTAACAACTGGGTTTTCCCAGGGAAAACAAGCACGCACACAGACATTTAAGTTGGATTTTTATTAATAATATTATACTTTCTTAAGTCTAGCCAATCAACTACATAATAAATCAAGCCTAATTTGTCAATGCCCCCCAGAAAACTGAACAATCAGTTTGACCCTTCTAGCTGGCTTTGGCACATCCCTGAACAGTGCGGTGCTTCATGCTTGTTGATTAAGGAAAATGAGAATTTCAGGAAAACACTGAGCAGTTGAAATAATTACCTGAGAATCACGTGAGTGACCATGAAAATGAAAATGAATGACTGATTGAAGGAAAAATCACCTGCTAAATGGATCAGACTATCCAATCCAATCAACATTTATTAAGCCCCTACTATGTGCCAGGCACTGTGCTGAGGACACTATTGACAAAAAGAAAGATAATCCTTACCCTCAAGGTGCTTATAGTCTAATGGGGGGGGGCATCTCAATCCATGGAGCTGAAGCTATGAGCTAAGGTAATGGACTAAGCTCTGGGGACATAAATGTAAAAAAAAAAAAAAAGAGGACATCACATAAATTGGAAAAAGGTAGGGGGGAAGGAAGCATCAGGTAATACATGGCATAACGGAAGGGCTTTATGGTAGGTTGCTATGTACATAAGGCCCAGTTTTATTTAACATCTTTATTAATGACGTAGGAATGAAATTTTAAAAGGAGCACATTAAATTATCCAATGATACTGAATTGTTATATGTCACAAATACCTTGGAGAACAGAAGATCAATAGGTTAAAAACATGGGTAACAGACAAAAGAATAAGGTGCAGCCTGGAATGATATCAACTAATATATTGTGGGGGAGAACAATGCCCATTGATGTTAAAAACAGTGTCTCCCTCTTCCCTCCAAAATGACTTAATGAAAATTTACATAAAATATATGTGGGAAGGAATTATGCAAGTGTAAGAAAAACATCAATTCCAAATAATGGAGCCAAAATATTCCCGTATTTCAATTCAATTCAGCAAACATGGCAGATGTGCCAAAGGTCATAAACTTAGAGTTAGGGGCACTTCCAAGGTCATCTGGGCCAAATACCACAGGTATGTCTATAGAATAAGTTGGGGATTTATGCTTAGGAGAAGCATCTTTGGGAATGCAGGCCGTAAGATGGTCGATGTTGAGATGGACCTTAAGTCCAACCCTCCCTTTATATCTAATATTATAGAAGCCATGCTGGACCCAAGAGTCTGGTGCACTCTGACCTCTTCATCTCCCTAAGGCAATCCTCTGTTCTTTATTCACACACACACACACAGACAGGGTTAAGATCTACAGAGTCTGGCCTCTTATGACAAGGGTTAGTTTCCCTTTTCTCTTTAACCCATCATGTCCCCACCCTGGTGCCCCAGGAAAAAAATTGCTGGTTTGGTTGATCTCTAGAGTCTCCCCAAAAGGAAAAAGGAGACATCTAAAGGTATTCGTTGTATAATATGAACCATGTATGGGACAGACATTTCTTTCCTGTCCACAAAAAGAAATACCTAACACCAAACCCTAGTGCACATTGACTGAAAGACTTGGATTCCCTAACTTAACTTGGAACTATTGTTATGTTCTTTGAGATGAGAGAAACTTAAACAAACTTAACAAGCTATAGTGCTACCTGTTGTTATATTCTGCTGGAATGTTTGAAACTTTAAAATCAGAACTTGAAATAGTTTGTAGGACCCCTGGAAGGGTATTGCTATGTTTCGCCTCTACTCCAGACCTTCCCCTCAAAGGCCATGTCTACTGGTCACCTAGACCAGAGCTGGGACTCTTCTTATTGGTGAACATCTTCTCAAAGAAGTTGAAGAAACACTGAGGTAGAATTCAGTTGGTTCATCGCGGGTTGCAAGAGGGAAGAGAGGAGAGTGTAGCCAGGAAGAGGTTGATGGCCCAGGAAGGCAGTGGGGGGAAATTAAGGCACGGTGAGGATTAAGAATACAATTTAGGGATCAAAGGTCATAGGGAAAGAGGGAATAATAAAATACGGTCAAAAAAGGAATTCTGAAGTTCACCACCATGGAACACTTGTGGGTGATAGCAAGGTCAATGACGTGACCATGTCTGTGTGTAGCTAAGGTAGGGTGGAGGAAATCATTTCGGTTATAAGAGTAGGCCTGATAGGAAGGAGTCATCTGGGAGTTCTGTCCTCAGGCGGGTATACATGACCCAGGTTTGGGGCCTGACAATAGGAAGGGTGGTGCTATGATCCCTTTGCTGGCCATTCCCAGTCGTGCTTTGTAGCTGTCTGCTGTGGGCCCAATGTGAGGGAAGCAAATGGGCTACCCGACCTAAGCTATCAGGTCTAGCACCATGGGGCGGGTGATTGTTGGGATATCAACCGCAGCCCCAGCGTCTCTGTGTTCTTCCCTTACTGTCTCATCCACATGCACCTTTAAGGGAATACGGAAAACGTGCAGGACGAGAAAGTGGGGAGTGTTTGGCTGCTCCAATCTAGCCAGCGTGCAGTGACCAGCCAGTCACCCCTGTGGCTCCTTTGCTAAGTCTCTCATCGATTAACATTTACTGTATTTGGCATGTAAGTGAACTGAAGCCACCATGTTTTTCTTTTCAAAAGCCTTCTCTCAGGCAGGGGCTGAGGAAGCCACTTCTCTCAGGGCGGGCACGAGCAAAACTCAGTAATAGTCATAATAACAGCTGGTGTTTAGATAGAGCTTACTATGTGCCAGGCACTGTGCTAAGCACTTAACAATTATCTCATTCGATCGTGACAACATTCCTGTGACGTAGGTGCTATTATGATCCCCATTTTATAGTTAAGGAAACTAAGAGGCTGAGTGATTTGATCAAGGTCGCACAGCTATCTGAAGTCACATCTGAACTCAAGTCTTCCTGACTTTAAGTCCAGCACTCCATCCACTGCACCACCAAGCTGCCAAATATTATTATTATTAGGATCAAAGGGTGGTGGTAGAGGGGGAAGGGGGCTTGTAAAGAGTCAGCTTTAGGCTTCTAACCATTAGTTATCTCAGTAGTTATGAGCCTTCCCTCCCTGCAGAGCTTCACTAGATGGCCTCCAAAGCCTTTTCCAGATGGGGGTATTTGGTGCAAATGGGCAGGGTACGTCAAGGTGCTTTCAGCACTTTCAGTATTCTCAGGTTACCTGAATAGTCACAGTATAATCTTCGAGTATGCTGCTCTGACATCTAGATACTGTTTGCAGAACAAATATCTCTGAAGCCATATGACGCCGTACCCAACCTTTGCCTCTCCACCACCCTCTTCAACAAGTTGGAGTCACAGGCTGAGAATCTGAACCAGGTTAATAGGATTAAGAAAAAGAGATCAAAGCTAGATGTGCTTGAATTTTATTCTGTTCAGTTTGACACTGTGTAAATTAGAAAAAAAAATGAAGTTATTTTAATATATGTACTAAAATTATCTGGTCCTACAATCAGCTGAATTTCAAATCTTCAACAAGTTTAAAAATCTTTTACTTGTTCTAAAACTGAAAGGAAAGAACATTTTATATGAGGAAATTTAGACATTTAGAAATGTAAGTGCTTTTGGTCACACTAAGTAGCAAAAATAACATTGGATTTAGACTGCAAAAATCTGTTTTGCTGTCTGTGTGACATGGGGCAAGCCATCTAACCTCTCTGGGCCTGTGTTCTTCTTCATAAAAAGATAGGGTGAGATGTGATGATTTCTGAAGTCCTTCCAGCTCTAAATCTATACATAATCTGTGATCCAGACGTAAGGGTCCGCAGACTTTGGCCGTACTGCATCTGAAGGGACCACAAATGCAATTACCCAAGAGAAGACACGATGACCTTGGTCCTTGCTTTGTATTATCTCCCTATGCTTTTTTTCTACCCATGCATGCAGGAGGGAGAAGGAAAGAGGCCTAGGGTTGGAAAAACTAAGCAACCATAGAGGTATTGGGAAGTATTAGTCAAATTACTGTTGTCTTGGTTCAAGTATAGCCAAGAGAGATTGAAAGTGGAAAGTTTAGAGAATAATCACCCAAACTGGGATAAAGACTCTCATCAAGGATTCTAGCCCCAGACCCAAAAAAGAGGTCCAATGGAAGGCCTACATGCTAGGGCATTAGTTAGGTGTTCCAAAGAACTGAATTTTTTTGCTAAGAATGTGGGAGGCCCCAGGAGCCAAGAATCTGAAGGAACAGAATCGGAAGCTTTTTTGCTGGCCCTAGGGCATGTAAGGGTTCTGTTGTTGTTGTTGTTGTTGTTGTTCTAAAGAGCTGAGGGGGAAACGAAAACCCTACACATGGGCTTAAAGGAAAGCAAGAAAGCATGGTGGTACCTGTTCTTCCACGAGGAAGAAATTGCCAAGGATGTCAGCTGAGCTCCAAACTAGTGGTGGTGGAAACTATGGCGGAGCAGCATCCTGCAGGCAACAGGGGGACAGTGCCTTGTAGCATTGGCACAACATTGACCACAACAGTAGCACAGGCTAGAAGTGAGAGCAGTGTGATGACATCACTCGAAGACATCATTGGCCCTGCAACACTGCAGAAATCAGTGCCCTGCTAAATATGTATTATTACGTGTGTGTCTCTCCATGTGTTACCTATGTTTGTACATTCTTCCTGATGATATTGCGTGTATTGTGGGAGAGTATGCCCCAGGGCTACATGGGAAATTCTTTGTTGCTTTTTTCTTACTATGTCATTTCATTAAATGCCTTTGCTTTCATGTTCTCTAGCTGACTACTCTAGGTCACCACATTAGTGGGTACTCACAAGTTATCATTTTTGGGACACAGACCTACAGAGTCCCTTGAAGTAGAGGTAGCTGTCCACTGGGGGAACCTACCCTTCAAAGTGGAAGGGCTACCCTCAGGTGTTATACTATGACCACGTGATCTTTTAGGGGGAAACAACCCAGAATCTGTTGCTGTATTCTTCTTGATTGTCTTCACTAAACAAAGACAAATACTTTCTAAATGTTCTCTTCAAACATGAATTTTCTGATAATTATTGCCTGAAGACAGTGATTTACTTTCATTGAGATATATCACCCCCAGTTACCATACTCTTTTGATGAGAAAGTCCAGTGGGGATGGGAGGCATGTCACAGGGATTTTGGCATGGAAAACTACTTTATTGATTTACATGGATGTCCAGTTTCTTGGCAGTTCTGGCTTAGCTCAGGTTCAAAATACCTATTATGTAGTGACAATTTTTATACATCCCATTGAAAATGATTTAAGTGGTTCTTCTGCGTTTGGCAGTTACTAGAGTGTTTTGAGATACACAAGCACTTTTCCTTACGTTTCAAGATTTTGCTTGGGTCTTTGACCAACAAAGCTTGTAAATCAGCATTGTCATATTTGAAACAGTTTTACTTTAGGCCAGTTTTGTTGAAAACTGGAGTCAACTGAAGCTGCCACATTTGAAAACTGACAGAGACTAGCAATTTTAAGTACAGAAAAGAATATGAAGTGAAGTAAGAGATGACAGGAAGCATACATGGAGACAAAAGTAAGGGTTCTATAGATCATAACACTTTTTTAACGTTCTTGCTAATTCATCTTGCTATGTGAGCCATTTCTTGAATAGTTCCAATAAAAAGTGGTCTACAAAACAAGAAGAAGAACAAAGACCATTTATTTTAAAGGCACAGGATGATTACTGTGAATCCAACAGAGAGTACATCATATGATGTACTCCATACTTTGAAAAGAAAGGGAGTGGGAAGAAAACACAGAATGAGTAGGTATTGTCCAGTATGATATAGTGGGGGCTCCTTTCAGGTATGGGTTTCTTATAACTAAAATAATTGTGATTCTGAATCTAAACATAGCTTTTGGTCTGTGAATTCAATAAGCAAAATAAGTTTAATAAGCTATATAAAGGATAAATAAGATCACAAAAACAAAATCGCCATCAAGTGAGAAAAAAGTGGTTTGGGAATAATAGTGAAACTTTTCAGAAGGTATCAAAATGATTAGCATGAAGTTTTGCAGGTGCATTTAAAAATTGTACATGTTCCAATTAGTCACATGGTGATGGGGCAGGAAAAGGTGTGCACTGAGGCGGGGATCACATTTCAAGTATTTTTCTTTAGACAGAATAATTAATGTGTGAAATTGGCTGTCAAAGAAATGGGAAAAGCTGCAACTGTGAATCCAACGTTGGGGGCAAAAAGAGAGAACTGGGTAAAAATGGGAGAGGAACAATGAAGACATATTAAGTAGCTAGTGGTTAGAAAGATAGATTGGAGTGTGCTTCGTTACCTTTCTCTACGTTAGCAAGTTCAAACAATGGCTGGAAAGAGAAGAGAGTGACGCGATCTTTCAGCATCTCAGCCTTACCATATGAAGTGATGTAACCTATTTTCACGTCTTTTGTTTTTGCCTTAAGTCTGTGGCTTCATACAACAAATTTATCATCTAGGACACATTCATGGGAAAAGACAGGGATAGAGGGGGCAGAGCCAAGATGGTGAAGAGAAGCCAGGAAGTTGCCTGAGCTCTCCCTAGTTTCCCTCAGAAACAACATTAAATCAAGCCTCTGAAAGAATTCTGGAGTGACAAAATCCACAAAAACACAGAGTGAAACAAATTTCCAGCCCAAGATAACTTGGGACTGCAGGAAAGGTCTATCTTGGGTAAAAGGGAAGCACAGTCCAGTGTAGATGGTGTCTGGGCAAACAAGCAGGAGGCTCTTAACCACAGCACAGATAAGCAACCAAGGTCCCCAGTAAGGACTCAGGAGGCCAGTGGCACAGCAGGCCAGCTGTGAGGCCTCTAGCCCCAGCATGGTAGGCAAATCACCAGCCCTAGAACCCAGGGCACAACAGGTGTGACTAGGCCGGTCCACCTTAGTGCGGGCAAGCCAGAGGCCCCGGCACAGAAAGTCAGTGACCAGACCCTGACCTCCAGTGCAAGAAGCTTGGGACAATGCCCCAGGTACCCCAGAAGTAGAGCTCAAATTCTAAAAATGACCACAAAAAAGAGCCCTGATCATAGGAAGCTATTTTGGCAACAGGGAAGATTAAAACACAAACTCAGAAGAGGACAACAATGTCAAAACGCCTACATGCAAAACCTCAAAGGGAATATAAATTGTTCTCAAGCCCAAAAAGTCTTCTTGGAAGAGCTCAAAAAGGATTTTAAAAATCAAGTAAGAGAGGTAGAAGACAAATTGGGAAAAGAAATGAGAGTTGTCCAAGAGAAATATGAAAAAAGCATCAACAGTTTGGAAAAGGAAACACAAAAGTTAACTGAAGAAAACAACTCCTTTAAAAATAGAATTGGCCAAATGGAAAAACAAATCCACTGAAGAAAACAACTCGTTTAAAAGTAGAATTGGCCAAATGGAAAAGGAGGTACAAAAGCTAACTAAGGAAAATAATTCCTTAAAAACTCGAATTGGGCAAGTGGAAGCTAATGACTCTATCAGACATTAAGAATCAGTCAAACAAAATCTAAAGAATGAAATAATACAAGAAAATGTAAAATATCTCACTGGAAAAACAACTGACCTGGAAAATAGATCCAGGAAAGATAATTTAAGAATTATTGGACTTGGGGCAGCTAGGCAATGCAGTGGATAGGGCACCGACCCTGGAATCAGGAGGACCTGAGTTCAAATCTGGCCTCAGACACTTGACACTTACTAGCTCTGTGACCCTGGGCAAGTCACTTTACCCTGATTGCCTCACCAAAAAAAAAAAAAAGAAGAAAAAGGAAAAAAGAATTATTGGACTATTTGAAAGTCATGATCAACAAAAGAGTTTGGACAGCATCTTTCAAGAAATCTTCAAGGAAAACTGCCCTGAAATCCTAAAACCAAAGGGTAAAGTGGTCATTGAAAGAATCCATCAATCACCTCTTGAAAGAAATTCCAAAATGAAAATTCCAAGGAATAGTGTAGCCAAATTCCATAACTATCAGGTCAAGGAGAAAATATTACAAGCAGCCAGAAAGAAACAATTCAAACGCCAAGGAGCTATAGTCAGGATTACACATGACTTAGCAGCTTCTACATTAAGGAATCAGAGGGTTTGGAATACGATATTCTGGAAGGCAAAGGAGCTTGGATTACAACCAAGAATCAACTACCCAGTAAAAATGAGCATAATCTTTCAGGGGGGAAAATGGACGTTCAATGAAATAGGGGATTTTCAAAATTTCCTGATGAAAAGACCAGAGCTGAACAGAAAATTTTAGCTTCAAATATAAGATTCAAGAAAAGCATAAAAAGATCAACAGGAAAGAAAAAAATCCATGGTATTCAATAAGGTTAAACTGTTTACATTCCTAAATGGGAAGATGATACTTGTAACTCTTAAGAACTATATCTCTATTAGGGTAGTTAGAAGGAGTATATTTAGAGGGTATGGGTATAAGCTGACTTTGATGTGATAATTAAAAAAATAAGGGGTTGAAAAAAAGGATTGTACTGGGAAAAGAAGAAAAGGGGAGGCAGAATGGAGTAAATTATATCACATGAAGAGGCACAAAAGACCTATTACCATAGAGGGAAAGAAGGGAGCCAGTGAGCATTGTTTGAACCTTACTCTCATTAGATTTGGCTCAAAGAGGGAATACATACTCACTCAGCTGAGTAAACAAATCTATTTTACTCTACAGAGAAGTAGGGAGGAAGGGGGAAAGAAAAGGGGGACTGATAGAAGGGAGGGCAGACTGAGGGAGGTGGTGGTGAAAAGCAAAAAAAAACTGGTAAGGAGGGACAGGGTGAAAGGGGAGAGAGACAGAGAGAGAGAGAGACAGAGACAGAGACAGACACAGAGAGACAGAGACAGACGGGGGAAAATAGGATGGAGGGAAATACACAGTAATCATAACTGTGACTATAAATTGGGATGAACTTTCCCATAAAACAGATAGCAGAGTGGATTAAACACCAGAATTCTACAATATGTTGTTTATAAGAAACACATTTGAAGTACGTATACACACACACACACACACACACACACACACACACAGTAAAGGTAAAAGGGTGGAGCAAAATATATTATGCTTCAGCTGAAGTAAAAAAAAAAAGCAGGGGTAACAATCCTGATCTCAGACAAAATACAAGTAAAAATAGATCTAATTAAAAGAGATGAGAAAGGAAACTGCATCTTGCTAAAAGACACCATAGACAATGAAGTAACAGGAATACTAAACATATATGCACCAAGTGGTATAGCCTTCACATTCTTACAGGAGAAGTTAAGGGAGTTACAGGAAGAAATAGACGCAAAACCATACTAGTAAATATTTTAATATATATAAATATTAATTATAAATATTATAAATATTTATAATATTTTAGTGGGGGACCTCAACCCTCCCCTCAGAACTAAATAAATCTAACCACAAAATAAACAAAAAAGAAGTTAAGGAGGTAAATAGAATTTTACAAAAGTTAGATATGATAGACCTGTGGAGAAAATTGAATGGGGATAGAAAGGAATATACCTTTTTCTCAGCAGTACATGACACCTAACTAAAAATTGACCATGTATCAGGACATAAAAATCTCACAATCAAATGTAGAAAGGCAGAAATATTAAATGCATCCCTTTCAGGTCATAATACCATAAAATTATATGTAATAAAGAGTCACAGAAAGATGGATTAAAAACTATCCTAAAGAATGAATGGGCCAAACAACAAATTGTAGAAACAATCAATAATTTCATCAAAGAGAGTGACAATAGTGAAACAACATACCAAAATTTATGGGATGCAGCCAAAGCAGTACTTAGGGGAAATTTTATATCTCTAAATGCTTACATGAATAAAATAGAGAAAGAGCAGATCAATGAATTGGGCATGCAACTAAAAAAGCTAGAAAAAGAATAAATTAAAAATCCCCAATTAAACACCAAATTAGAAATGCTGAAAATCAAAGGAAAGATTAATAAAATGGAAAGTAAGAAAACTATTGAACTAATAAATAAAACTAAGAGCTGTTTTTATGAAAAAAAAAACCCTGATAAAACAGATAAACTGTTGGTTAATTTAATTTAAAAAAAGGAAGAAAACCAAATTACCAATATCAAAAATGAAAAGGGTGAATTCACCACCAAAGAGGAGGAAATTAAAGCAATAATTAGGAGCTATTTTGCCCAACTGTATGCCAACAAATCTGACAATCTAAGTGAAATGGGTGAATATTTCCAAAAATATAAATTGCCCAGATTAACAGAAGAAGAAATAAAATATTTAAATAACCCCATTTTAGAAAAAGAAATTATCTTTTAGAAATTTCTTTAGAAAAAGAAAATTTAGGAAAAGAAAAAAGAATAAACCTAAGAAAAAAATCTCTAGAGCCAGATGGATTTAAAAGTGAATTATACCAAACATTTAAAGAACAATTAATTCCAATACTACATAAACTATTTGGAAAAATAGGTGAAGAAACAGTGCTACCAAATTCTTTTAATGACACAGATATGGTGCTGATACCTGAACCAGGAAAAGCCAATGCAGAGAAAGAAAATTATAGATCAATTTTCCTAATGAGTATTGATGCAAAAATTTTAAACAAAATATTAGCAAAGAGATTACAGCAATTCATCACCAGGCTAATAATACACTATGACCAGGAAGGATTTATAACAGGAATACGGGGCTGGTTCAGTATTAGGAAAACTATTAGCATAACTGACCACATCAATAACAAAACCAACAGAAATCACATGATCATCTCAACAGATACAGAAAAAGCTTTTGACAAAACACGGCACCCATTCCTATTAAAAACAAGAGACAGCGTAGGAACAAATGGAGCTGTCTTTAAAACAATAAGTAGTATCTATCTAAAACCATCAGTAATACCTAGCATCTAGCTCAGTGCTTAATAAATGTGCGCTGAATTGGATAATAGCTAACATTTATGTAACACTTTAAAGATGGCAGCCATCATCTCATTTGGTCCTCTCAGCCACCCTGCCAGGCAAATGACAATCAATGAGCATTTATTAATAATAATAATAGCATTTATATAGGACCTACTGTGTGCCAAGCACTTTACAGTCATTTTCTCCTTTGATCCTTACAACAAGCCTGACAGGTAGGTACTATCATTATCCCCATTTCACAGACAAGAAAATTGAGGCAGGCAGAGATATCCCATCTGTAATGGGGATAAGCTCGAAGCCTTCTTAATAAGATCAGAGGTGAAACAAGGATGCCCATTGTCACCACTATTATTCAATATTGTACTAGAAATTTAGCTTTAGCAACATGAAAAGAAAAAGAAATGGAAGAAATTAGAATAGGCAAGGAGAAGACAACTATCACTCCTGGCAGAGGATATGATAGTATGCTAAGAGAATCCTAGAGAATCAACTAAAAAACTTCTTGAAATGTTAGCAACTTTAGCAAAGTCACAGGATATAAAATAAACTCGCACAAATCATCAGTATCACCACATATTACCAACAAATCTCAGAAGCAAGAGATAGAAAGAGAAATTCCATTTAAAATAACTGAAGACAATATAAAATATTTGGGAGTCTACCTGCCAAGAGAAACCAGGAACTATATGAACACAATTACAAACCACTTTTCACACAAATAAAGTGAGATCTAAACAATTGGAAAAATATCAATTGCTCATAGGTAGGCTGAGCTAATATAATACAAATGACAATTCTACCTAAATTAATTTACTTATTCAGTGCCGTATCAATCAAATTACCAAAAAAAAACCCTATTTTATAGAGCTAGAAAAAATAAAAATAACAAAAATAAAAAATAACAAAATTCATCTGGAAGAACAAAAGGTCAAGAATACCAAGGGAATTAATGAAAAAAAAAATGCAAAGGAAGGTGGCCTAGCCGTAGCAGATCTAAAGCAATATAATAAAGTGGGAATCATCAAAACTACTTGCTTGGTACTGGCTCAGAAACAGAGTGGTGGATCAATGGAATAGATTAGGTGCATAAGACACAGTAGTCAATGACTACAGTAATCTACTATTTGATAAACTCAAAGACCCCAGCTTCTGGGAGAAGAACTCGCTATTTGACAAAAACTGCTGGGAAAACTGGAACAGAGTACGGCAGAAACTAGGCATAGACCAACATCTCACGAAGTATACCAAAATAAAGTCAAAATAGGGTATTATATGTAAAGGGTGATACCATAAGCAAATTAGGAGAGCAAGGAATAGTTTACCTGTCTGATCTATGGAGAATGGAAGAATTTATGACCAAACAAGAGATAGAGAACATTATAAAATGCAAAATGGATGATTTTGATTACATTAAATTAAAAAGATTTCGCACAAACAAGACCAATGCAACCAAGAGTATAAGGAAACCAGAAAGCTGGGAAACAATTTTTGCAGTCAGTATTTCTGATAAAGGCCTAATTTCTCAAATGTATAGAGAATTGAATCAAATTTATAAGAATACAAGTCATTCCTCAATTGATAAATGGTCAAAGGATATGAACAGGTAGTTTTCAGATGAAGAAATTAAAGCTATCTATAGTCACGTGAAAAAATGCTCTAAATCACTATTGACTAGAGATATGAAAAATAAAACAACTCTGAGGTACCACCTCACACCTATCAGATGGTCTAATATGACAGAAAAGGAAAATGATAAACTTTGGAGAAGATGTGGGAAAATTGGAACACTAATGTAGTGTTGGTGGAGTTGTGAACTGATTCAACCATTCTGGAGAGCAATTTGGAACTATGCCCAAAAAGCTATAAAACTGTGCATACCCTTTGATCCAGCAATACCACTACTAGGTCTATATCCCAAAGAGATCATAAAAGTGAAAAGGGCTTACATATATAAAAATATTTATAGCAGCTCTTTTTTTTGTGGTGGCAAAGAATTGGAAAATGAGGGGATGTCCACCAACTGGGGAATGGCTGAACAAGTTATGGTATGTGAATGTAATGTGCTATTGTGCTATAAGAAATGATGAGCAGGTGGATTTCAGAAAAAAACCTGGAAAGACTTACATGAACTGATGCTGAATGAAGCGAGCAGGATCAGGAGAACATTGTGTAAAGTAGCAGTAACACTGGGTGATGGTCAACTTTGATAGACTTAGCTCTTCTCAGCAATACAATGATCCAAGACAGTTCCAAAAGACTCATGAGAGAAAATTCTCTCCACATCCAGAGAAAGAACTTTGGAGTCTGAATGCAGATTGAAGCATATTATTTTCTCTTTTTTTGTGGCTTTTCCCTTTTGTTCTGTTTTTTTTTTTCTTTCCCAACATGACTAATATGGGAATATGTTTCCATGATTGCACATGTATAACCTATGTCAGATTGCTTGCCATCTTTGGTAGAGGGGAAGTGAGAGAGAGAGAGAGAGAGAGAGAGAGAGAGAGAGAGAGAGAGAGAGAGAGAGAGAGAGAGAGAAAACGAACTTTGGAACTCAAAATCTTATAAAAATGAATGTTGAAAACTGTTTTTACATGTAATTGGAAAAATAAAATACTATTTATAAAAAAGACAGGGATGGACTAAAAAGAGAAAAAAATATGGACTTTTGGGATGGTGCCTATTTTGTCTAGAAACTAAGTCATTATGGAGATAAAGGGATTTAAAAAGTTGCCTGGATTTCTTTTAAATGGTGCGCTCTCTATAGCTAAAGGGATTCCTACGGTAGGGAAAAAATGACTTTTGATATATTACACTGTAGCAGAATAAATCTTCCTAGCTTTTTTTGGACACTAGTCATTAAGATGTATCCAGTCCCACAGAGGGATACAGTTTTGTCTGGTAAGTTATCTCAAAAAGTAGAGACCCAACCAACGAGGGTGGCAGTCATCACTTCAAGAAAATTGGATTGCAAAGACAAAAATGTGGTTTCTCATTTAGAATCCCATCACACAGTTTAATGAGCTGAGTTCTAGTTGATATGTTGTCTTGATAACTTTGGTGGGGATCTTTGCTTGCTGGTCATCTTTATCCAACTGCAAGAGAAGTAGATTGGTGAACTGCTTGGCCACCCATTGGGAAATTGAGGCTGAATTCAACCAACCAACCCAACCAATCAATAAAGATTTATTAAATGTTTGCTATGTTCCAGACACTGTTCTAGCTGGTGGGGATACAAAGACAGAAAATTAAACAATCTCTCCTTTCAAAGAGCACATATTCTACTGGTAGAGGCAACAGGTATATATAGATATATGTGTATATATCTATATATCTATATATATATCTATATAAGCATACATAGAATAAACACAAGGTAATGAGAGAGGGAGGGCACGAAGGGCCTCATGGAAATGGTAGTGGTATTTGAGCTGGATATGATGAGGTAGAGTGAGGAGGGAAGGCACTCTAAGCATGGGGTCAGGAAATGGGGTGTTGTGCCTGAGGAACAGAGATGAGGCCTGTTTAGTTGGACTGTAGAACCTAGGAAGGAGAGGATATTGTAAAGAGGCTTGAAAGGGAGGTTGGGGCCACACTGGGAAGGGCTTTGAAAGCCAAATGGAGTAATTGCTATTTGGTCTTAGAGGGACTAGAGAGCCACTAGAAGGAAGGGGAAGCTTCATCCAGTTTAAGAAGAGTAATGTAGGTTACTGATGGAACTGGAGACGCCATTATCCCATTTTGTATACTCCTTGGGCCCATCATCTCATCGTTCCTTTTTTGCGTACAGTCAGGTTCAGGGATGCCAATGTGGATTGTAAATGTAAGGGGGAAATGACAATTCTTAAGGACAAATTTGTCTTAAGGACAAATCTTAAGATACTCGAACAAAGGCTAGTTATTAAAGAACCCAAAATGCTGAGATCTTAGTTGGAGACAGAAATGAAATGCCTCTTCAAATTGTACAACTTACTCCTGATTAGTATTATCAGATTATGAAAAAAAAGTGACTTTAGTAGTCATTTTCCTCTTCAATTGAGGAATCTATTCTTGGGGAAATGATCTATAGGGAAGCCATCTTTCCTGTAGATGAAGGCAACTCTGGAATCTGAGTATTTAAAAATTATGGCATTTATTGGGCCCATGCCTCACCCAACGTCCTCCTCTGATATCTCCTCACGGTATGGAGCTGATGGTGGCTTCTCAAAGGCTTTACTAGCGAACCACATGCTCTGGGATCTGGTCCTTCTGACTTTGGAAGGCCTTGTGTATGGGCTTGCCCTGGATGGCCGCATGACTTTTCTCTGAGAATCTACCTAGCTAAGTTTGGGAAGGATCATCCCCAGAAGCCTGGCCACCAGGGAATGAACTGTGTCATGTCATAGAGACTTAATAATTTATCTCCTAAGACATTTATTCACTATTAAACCAAAGGCACATTTGAATTAGGAAAAATCTCAAAGAAATGGGTTATAGGGGGTAGCAATCTTAGTGGAGGGAATATCTACACTGATGAAGTCCTAAATCAATTGAAGCAGTGGCTATATCAAGACTGTATAATTCTGAGGGGGAGGGTCAAACCACCTCAGGTATGGGAGAGATCTCCAGGCACAACAGTGAGCGGCCTCATCAGAACATCGAAGGCCAGGGAGTTCAGTGTAGTTAAGACTACTCTTGGCTCTACCAAAATCACTTTGCCAAAGGCTGGACACGGGCATGAAAGAATGTACGTCCCAAAAGCCAGGTCTTTTATAAACAGGCAAGTCTAAGGTCAGAGCAAAAGGTGAAGTTGGGGCATTTGCACTGCAGGTCCCTTCCATCCCTAGATCTCCATCTGGTCCATAAATCCTCTGCAGAAGCGGGGCACCATGGGGACTTGGGACCTTCCTTTCAGGCCCTTAACAAGATGAGGTTATCATTCTTCAGCCCCCTTTTTTAGGAACTCGATCAGACCATTTGTTTCCAGCCATGATTCTCTTTGACAGGATCCTTTATGCCATGCACGTCTTCCATTCAATTCATCACTGAGAATATTGTACTAAGCAGTTTGGGCACAGTGGGGTCACATATGGGAGCTGGCCATGGAGTCAGAAAGACCTGGGTTCCAGTCTCGCCTCTGCCACATCCTGGTTAGGCATCCCTAGGAAAGTCCTTCACTTCTCAGAGCTTTAGGCAAGTCTCTGGGACTACAAATGGCAGAAAAATTGCTGGTCTGCATTGCTAGAGAAAGTTCTCTTCATCAGTGAAATCACTGGTCTGAAAGCAAAACCAACCTACTACAGTTTATTCGTGCCTGCTGTACCTGTCTCTATTGCCTTGGCTTATCAAGTCTTTCACTTGGACTAAAAAAAAATCAGGATTCCATTCCTTCAGTGGCATGTTTGCTCAACGGTCCTTGAACAAGGATCAGCTGTTGAGTTTATGTTTATTTATTCTCATCCCCATATTCAATCCTGCCCTAACCACGGTCAAGTCCAACTCTGTTTCCCCTTTATGTTATGCCAGGGGTGGGGAACCTGGGGCCTTGAGGCCATGTGTGGCCTTCTAGGTTCTTGAGTGTGCCTTTTGACTAAGTCCAAGTTTTACAGAACAAATCCTTTTATTAAAGGGTTCTGTCCTCAGGGCTCAGTTCCTCAGTCTCTTGAAATCCAATGACCTGCTCCTTTACCTCATTTCAGCCACACACGGGGATTGCCACACACCCTGGATCTCACCATTCATTACCCACAAGTGTTCTTCCTTAATCAACAACCATAACCTCCTATTATTCCAGCTTTGCTTATGCCTTGCCCAGGAGTGTAGAGCTTGCTCTCTCTCTCTCTCTCTCTCTAAAAAAATATATATGTATGTGTGTGTGTGAATGTATTATGTATGTGTGTATATATATGTGTGTGTGTGTATTATGTATGTGTGTGTATATATGTGTGTGCATGTATTATGTATGTGTGTATATATATGTGTGGGTATGAGAATATTTAGAGAAAGTGAGAGCGCTAGGTGACACTGGATAGATGGGCCTTGGACCAGGAACACTTACCTTTGTGAGTTCAAATCTAGCTTCAGACACTCACTAGGTGTGAAGACCCATGATGTTGGGCCTGGACCCATCTTGTACCAACTCCACTCTATCCTCTACCTAGCTGCCAAAGTGACTTTCATTTAGCACAGATCTGAATGTCACCGCCTGGCTCAATCAACTACATTGGTTTCCTAATGCCTCTAGGATAAAACAGAAAGGCCTCTGTTTAGCTTTTAAAGCCTCATTGTAGTGGAAATATGTTTAACACGATTGTACATGTATAACTTATATCAGATTGCTTGCTGTCTTGGGGAGAGGGGGAAGGGAGAAAAATTTGGAACTCAAAATCTTATAAAAAATGAATGCTGAAAACTATCTTTACATGTAATTGGAAAAAATAAAATAATATTTACAAAAAAAATAAAGCCTCATTGTACATTATTCTGCTCCCACATGAGACTCCATTTCCTATCTGTGTGGCCTTGCAGCGGCTATTTCCCAGGCCTGGAATGTACTCTTTCCTTAACTTCTGCTTGACAGAATACTCCAGCCTTTAGGATGCATTTAAAAAATCATTTTCAGCCTGTCCTGATGCCCTCAACTGCTAGAGTCCTCCCTCCCAAACTATCGTATATGTAACTATTTTGCATTTATTTGTTTGTTTACTTACCTATTTATTTGTATTCTGTATTTCCACATATTTCTATACTTGCTCCCTCCATTAGAATGTGAACTTCTTGAGCAGGATTTTTTTCATTCTTTGTCTTTGCATGCCCAGGATTTAGCACTGTGCTTGGCATACAGCAAGTGCTTCATAAATGCTAGTTGATTTATGGCATGAAAATGGTGTGATTTTTAGCACCCTCTACCCCTTTCTGGGCCATTAACTCAGAAACAGAATAGGAATGCACAGAACAGAGGGCTATTGTGTTTTTTGCTTTTGTTTCACTGCTGGTCGATAAATTTGAATCATTTCATGAAATCCAGTCATTTGGTATGTTAATAGGGAAGAGAGTTCCTTTTTCTCTGGGTTCAATTTCCTTGTCTGTGGAATGTCCAATTATGGGCTTTGTTTTTTTGCCTGTTTGCTTGTTTTTACCAATCCTCGTTTTTATTGTTCCAATCAGTCATTAGCAGCCTGCAAAAAAGCTTCGTTTGGAAGAATCTGCAGAATCACTGAAGGTGCACCAAGATCTGAAAATGGGTCCAAGGCCAGCAGGAGGAATCCTCCTCGACAGCCAGTCCTTTATGACACAGAACCCAAGGCCCGCTGGCATTCCCAAACACCTGAAGATGACACGGAGACTAGCAAGCTTGGCAGGTGGGAGGTGAACCATTTAAAGGATGCTGTGGCTTCCCGGGTAACACCTCATTCGGCGATTGGCATGCGTTTCCCATTTGGCCATGAGTCTACTCTTAGATCTCACTCCAACTCAAAGAATAATCAGAGCATTAAGAGGCTCCACTGGGAACTTTTCTTCTCATCAGACAAGTAAAGCATGGGAGGGGACATTGCTGACAATCGAGGTTTTCAGGGGGAAAAATCTGCCCTCACTAACTTACGTTGCTGGCTCTACAGGCACTTTCTGCGGTGTTGATGGCGTGAATACTCTGCTTTTCTGGGGCTGGGTCCCAAAAGGGTCAGGTTGCACAAGTATATATGATAATGTTTATATATATATATATATGTAACACGCATGCATATATGTATATGTGTGTATATATGTGTGTATACATGTGTACACATGTGTGTATACACACGCACATATATACACAATGATGTGCTATAATATGATGATATACTCTGCATACATTGAAATATATAAGAGATAAGAAGAGACAGACCTTTTGTTTCCCAGCAAGAAGTAGTATGTCCTGAAAGCCTTAATTGGGTAGTATGAGATGTTGATGTCTTACCCCATCTTGACAGCCAAATCAATGTTATTGAAGGCAGCCTGTAGGCATTCGTGACAGCTTACGGATTAATACCCTTAGCCAATTTCCAAATGGCTGTGACACCCTCAGCCAGCAAAGTGTGTTGGTTTCCTGGGTTTGAATCAAAGGCATTTCCTAAGCATGCTTTAAGCAGATAAGTTTACATATTGAAAATTCCAACCCCACATACCTGGTCCAAATCAAATTGAACTTCACTTCCAAGCTGTTAGTTTATTGCACTGTGTGAAGATGCATCTGAAAGAGCTAATTGGCGAGTTTAGCCTCGTGTCAGGTTTTTCCAAATGGAGTCAGTCTGGCAGGCAGTATTTTGGGAGGGGTCTGCATCTCATCCAAATATATGTATTAAAAGTGCAGACACAACTTTTCTGTTGTTTCTTTTGAATTTCCTAAAGATGTATTTTTAAAATCTGGGGGTGGAGATTTGCATTGTATTCAAATCAATTTCCATGCCCCTAACTCCAGAACTCATAAGCCATGCCCTTATCAGAGTAGATAATTTAAAGGGGGAAACTAATTCAAAATACCTACTCTTGCAAGAACTAGGAGGGAAGATTTATTTACTTGAAAGGATGCCTAGCAACCGAAAATGCCAAGGTGCCAGCTTTGAGAAGAGATCACAATGGGAAGAAGAGGAACGTGAGGAATGATTCTTAGTTTTGCTGCTATTTTTGGCTCTGGCTGTATTTCTTTTTGGTATCAGGTGGTTCTAAACAATCCTGAAATTGGCCGTCAAGCTCATCCAGCAGTTAATAATGGCATCTCTAATGGTTTGTAAATTTTGACAGCTGCTATCATACCAAACTGAAGCCTGAACCCAAATAGCATTTCATTCTACTGAATTAGGGGGGGGTACATAGGGCACCCCAAACCAAAAAACACATGGGAATGGAAGGGAGTTCATCTATTAATACCTGTAGTACCACCGGGCTTCCATTCGCCCATACGTAAGGTGAGTGGTTTGGAAAAGATGGCCTCTGGTCCCTTCCAGCTCTAAATCCTGTGATACTAGATGGGAAACAGTACAACAGAGTGGACAGAGTCTAGGGTTTAGAGTTAGGATGACTTGGGTTCAAATTCTGCCTTCAATATTTTTAAACTGTGTGATTCAAGGACTAGTCACCCACTCAATCGCTCAGGATCCCTAGGCTCCTCATCTGTGAAAAGTGGCTAGTAATAGCACCCATCTCACCGGATTGTTGGGATGATCAAAGAATACAAGGCAAGTCATTTGCAAACCCAAAAGCCCTATTTTAAAAGTAGATTGTAAGCCCTCTGAGGGCAAGAACTATCTCACTTTTGTATCTGTATCTCTAGCACCTACCACAGTGCCTGGGACAGAGAGAGGCCTAGCAGTGCAGTGGATAGAGTGCCAGTCCTAGAGTTAGGAAGATCTGAGTTCAAATCCGGCCTTTGACACTTACTGGCTTAGTGACCCTGGGCAAAGTCATTGAAGCTCTGCCTGCCTCAATTTTCTTGTCTGTGAAATGGGGATAATGATAGTACCTACCTGTCAGGCTTGTTGTAAGGATCAAAGGAGAAAATGACTGTAAAGTGCTTGGCACACAGTAGGTCCTATATAAATGCTATTATTATTATTAATAAATGCTCATTGATTGTCATTTGCCTGGCAGGGTGGCTGAGAGGACCAAATGAGATGATGGCTGCCATCTTTAAAGTGTTACATAAATGTTAGCTATTATCCAATTCAGCGCACATTTATTAAGCACTGAGCTAGATGCTAGGTATACAAAAAATGAGACCCAAAACATGGCCCTTCCCCTCAAGTAGCTTCTATTCCTATGGAGCAAAAGCCTGTATTTTATGTTTCTTAAAGGAGGAGGGAGGACGAGAGTGCTAAGGGAGTGATCCGTTTATGTACTTCTCCCTCTCCTTGAAAAGAACGTGACCAAAACAGCAAGCACAGGTAGAACAAACGGGAAAGAAGGTACCCTGAAATAATTATGGGAAAATGATAACACTTCTCCTGGCTGTCCCCTATATCCAGGTAATTGGTCAGTCTCCAAAAACCATTTCAGAAATGCCTACTACTAGGCATTTATGTACTACTAGGCACCGTACTAGGTGCTGGGATTAGATGAAAATGAAAAGAGTTTATGCTCTAACAGGTGAAACAACATGTGCTCAGCTAAGTCTATCCAGACTACACACCACATAAATTAAAGGAGGTTAGGGAGGAAGGGCAGGAGCAGAAAATGCTTCATGTAGTGGTTGGGGAAGGCAATAAACATTTCTTAAGTGTCTGCTCTGTTCCAGGTTCTGTGCTAGGCACTTTACGTGTATTAGTTCATCTGATCCTCACAACAACCCTGGGAGGTAGGTTCTGTTAAGATCCCCATTTACAGTTAAGGAAATTGAGGCAGACAGAGGTTAAGTAATTTGCTCAGGGTCACAAAGCTAGTAAGTGCCTGAGGTCAGATTTGAACACAGGACTTCCTAACTCCAGGCCTGGTGCTCTGTGCATTGTGCTTCTTAGCCTGAGCTGAGTCTTAAAGGACGTAAGGGATTCCATGAGGTAGAGGTGAGGAGGGAGTATACTGTAGGTATAGGAGATATCCAGAGTAGAGAAAGAGGAGATTGAGTGCCACGTGAGGAAAAGAGAAAGACAGTTTAGCTGGACTATAAGAGCATAGTATACTCTATACTATGGAGTATAGAGAGGTATGTGTAATGAGGTTGGAAAGATAGGTTGAGGTCAAGTCAAAAAGCACCTTTATATTTTATCCTCAAGGTAACAGGTAACCGCTGGAATTTATTCAAGGGGGAGATGCCATGGCTTACCCCGAACCTGAGGAAAAGCTCTTGGGCAGCATTTTGAAGGATGGCCTAGGGAGGGGAGAGATGAAGTGAGAAGACCAATTATAAGATCACTGCAGTAATTGAGGTGAGAAGCGAGGAGGGCCCATTGAGGCAGTGGCAATTAGAGCAGAAGGGAATGGATATGAGCTGCAGCGGAGGAAGAAACAAATTTTGGCAACTGGAAAAGTATGTGGGGTGAAGAAGACTCAGGAATCAAGGACAGCACCAAGGTAATGAGCCTGGGTGACTAGAGAGGGCTAGCGGTGCCTTCACCAGTAAAAGACAAGAGAGGGAGTGTGTGTGTGGGAGGGTGTGGGGGGGTGTGTGGGGGATGTGTGGGGATGTGTGGGGGATGTGTGTGGGGGCTGTGTGGGGGTGTGTGGGGGATGTATGGGGGTGTGTGGGTATGTGTGGGTGTGTGGGGGGGTATGTATGTGGGTTTGTGGGTATGTGGGGCGTGTGTGGGTGTGTAGGGGAAGACGAACCCTCTTTTGTATGGGTTGAGGTTGAAAAGCTGCCAATGTGGCATGCTGATTTATCCCTCTCCCCCCACAACCACGTAGGTCAGTATTTCTCAAAACCAACAAACCCATCTAAATGTGGGATAATTTATTCCAATACTTATTCTTTCCTTGGAGATTGTACTTACTTATCTTTCTTATGTTTCTGTTGTTGTAGTCTAATATTCTGCCCCCCTTTTTTTAATTTTGGGGGCAGTGCCTCAGTTACCTCTCTCTTTGTTGTTCATGATTAGGTTCAGGTTGGCAGGGTATGTCATTCTGGGGACAACTTTAGTTCCTGCTTTTTGGCTATATACCGTTTGGATATAGACTATAGTCTCTATTCCTTCCAGTGATTTCTCATTGTTGCAGAATAAACTTGTGTTATTCCAATTTCCTTTCATTTATTTTGAAGGTGTTCCTTCTGATCACTTGCAGAACGTATTTGTCATTAAAATTGTTCAATTTAACCACTATGTGTTTTGAGTTTGAAGAACAGGGTTTGTTTGTTTTTGAGAAGAGCTATGAAAGAAGACTGACCCCAAAGGGGGTTTTAGTCCCCTTTCCTTCTGGCCCATAACTCTCCATGCTGGTCCCCCACCTCAATTTTTTTCTCTTGTCTCTTCTTTCATTTTTGGCTTGAATGAATCAGCTTATATTGTATCTTGCAGGGTGGGTGGAAACTGGAGCGGGTGATCCAGGAAGAGTACCCACAATCTTAGGGATCCCTAACCAAGGGCATCAGTCGTAAGAGAACACATTTTCGGCCTCCTCACTTATAGGAAGTGTCAGTATTTGCCACATGTCACAGGATGGGTGGTGGATAGGGAGTGAGGTAGGCAAGGAGAAAGAATGTCTGCAGCAGGGAAGGATCTCAAGATGTGCCCCATTCTCAAGCCTGTGCATTATTTTGGGTGTCTCAGCTGGAGGTGGAGGCTGGTTAGAGAAGGGTGCTGAATGAGTACTAAGAAATTAAGTTCTCAAATACGAATTCATAAGGATTTTAACTCTTCCTTGTCCTGCAGATGTGGGTGTCATTTGTTTTGGAGGGTTGGAGAATTGAGGGAGTCTAGAAAAAGTGACTCATCTATCATCTTGCTGTTTGTGTGATGCAAAAGGTAGAATTTTTAGCCTTAAATGTCCACTAGGTAATAGGTGATATGAGAATGGAGCTCAGGAGAGAGAATGGGGACTGATATATACATCTAGGAGTCATCTTCACAGAAATGATAGTTAAACATATGAGAAATGCTTAAATTCATAGAAAGATGAAAAGACCAAGGGAAGAGCCTTGGCAATATATCCTCAGTTAGAGGGTGGGTGTGCCATGGATGAGACAAGGAGGTCCGACAGGTAGGAGGAGAATCGAGAGGGGAAGAGCAATGTTACAAAAACCTAGAGAGGAAAGAGTATCTAGGTAGGAGGAGAAGAAGGTGGTCAATAATGTGTCCAATGTTGCAGAGAGATCAATAAGGATGAAGATAGATAATACCACCAGATTTGACAATCAAGACCATTGGTTACTTTGGACAGAGGAGTTTCAGGTGAGCAATCAGGTTGGAAGTTAGATTGCAGAAGAAGGCTGAGGAGTGAAAAGAAGTGGAGGTAATGAGTAGAGAAGATAATGTTTGCTGAGAATTTGGATGAGAAAGGGAAGAGAGACATAAGACAATACCTAGATCAGAGTCTAATAGAGGGTTTTCCTTTTTTTTAAGGATGGTGGAGATGGGCATATTTCCAGTCATCAGGGAAAGAATCAGTAGATAGGGAGATATTAAGGATTAGAGAGAGTGGGGATGGTTGATGAGGAAAAGTGCTAGAGGAGGTATGAGGTTGTACCCCTGAGCTCTGGGTAAATTCTTAGGCTAGCACAATCTTCCAGAGAATCTCAGAATGTGAGAGTTGGAAGGGAATCCATACATGAAGAAATCTTCACTGTGTTGTTATCTGACAAGAGTTCTTACAAACTCTGCTTCTTGAGATCCAAAGAGGAACTAACCAACTCTTGAGGTTACCCATCCCACTTGGGGCCAGCTCTCATTGTTAGCAGGATTTTCTTAGCATTCAGCCCAAATCTTCCTGCTGGAAATTTTGCCCTTTTTTTCCTGGCTCTGTCCTGAGGCCAAATGGAACATGTCTAATCCCTCTTTCACATGACTACATTTCAAATACTTTATGACAGTTGTAACAGGTCCCCAGAGCATCTCGATAAACATCCCTGATTCCTTCAGTCAAACTTCATACGACACGAATCCAAGGCCCTTAACCATCCTGGTTGCCATAATCTGGAAGAGTCTCATTTTATTTATTTATTTATTTATTTATTTATTTATTTATTTATTATTATTATTATTTTTCTCTTGTCTCATTTTATTAATGTCCTTCCTAATCTATACTGCCTAAAACTAAACACGAAAATCCAGATTGTTCCCCGGCTATTACCTCTAGCTAGGACAGAGCTGTGATTGATCACATAAACAAAAAAAATCCAACAAACCCCATGTGACTGTATAAAGAAATTAAAAAAGAAACTCCAACAAAATACAGAACAAATTTATGCTAAAAATCCTTAAAAGCATAAGCACGGAAGGATCCTTATTCAATAAAATATGATCGAAGTTTTATACAAACACATACACACATTAAAATAATTATCAGAAAAATAATGGAGAGAATCAGGTGGAGGGCCTGTGGTAAGACAAACAGACTAAAGCACTATTGGTGGAGTGCTTAAGTAGCACCAACACCCTGGAAAATAATGTTATAAAGTTATAAGAGAGTTCAAATTTATGCAAGAAAATCGATTAACTTGTTCAAACTCTTTGATTCATTCATGCTACTACTAGAATGTATTAAAAAGGAGCGGAATGGCAGGAACAAAGAAATAAAAGAATTTAATAAAATATTCACAGCATCACTCTTTGCAGAAATTGTAAAAAACTGAAATAAAGTGGGTGCCAATCAAGTGGGAAATGGCTGAACATATGGTGGTAAATGAATATAATGGAATATTATTATGCCAAAAGAAAAATAATATGATTTTTAGGGTGGGGGTCAATTGAATCAATTATTTCAATCCATTTAAAGTAACTACCTTAATCAAGGGAGAAAATCTCTAGTTAATCAATCAAGTGAGTAACGGCATTAAAACAGGTGTTGAAAGCCCTTAATCAAGGAAGGACTGGAAGCCATAGGATGAGTTGGAAGGATGTTGCATAAGAAGTGGACTGAAATTGGCTGAAGAGACTCAGTCAGGCCTTGTGAATCTGGGAAAAAAAATCACAGCTCAGTTCACAAGCTGATAATTTGAATGGTAGGCCAGCCTAGAGAAGCAGGCAGTCTCTTGTTTGGGAAGAGAAGATAAGCTTCTGTCTCTTCCTTTCAACCTTCATGAGAGGAGTATCTTGAGAACCTTGAAAGGTTTAAGATTTGGATATCTTACTGATGTCCTAACAGTGTCGGTGGAGAAGCAGTGGCAATCGGAAATGTCTTTGAGGAGCATCTAGATGCACTGAGGAAGAACAGCTTCAGAACTCTAGGAGAGGGGCAGCTGGGTGGCACAGTAGATAAAGCACCAGCCCTGGAGTCAGGAGGACCTGAGTTCAAATCTAGCCTCAGGCGCTTGACACTTACTAGCTGTGTGACCCTGGGCAAGTCACTTAACCCTGATTACCCCACACACCCCCCCCCCCCCGGAAAAAAAAAGAGAACTCTGTGAGAAGCCTACCAGAAAGCTACAAAACACCAAAACGGAGGCTCAATCAGGACTCCTCAAAAGGAGAAAAGTACTTCTATTCAGTTAGGAGCTAGGAGTTACCCTTTGCCACGTGTGCTCACTAAACTTCAGCCCAATTTCCCTTGAACTCTGTATGTTCTTGGGAAGAACAGCCCTTCAGTTTGGGGGATTTTTTTTTTTTTTTAGTGAGGCAATTGGGGTTAAGTGACTTGCCCAGGGTCACACAGCTAGTGAGTGTTATGTGTCTGAGGTTAGATTTGAACTCAGGTCCTCCTGACTCCAGGGCCGGTACTCTATCCACTTCGCCACCTAGCTGCCCCATTGGGGGATATTTTGTAACCCTTGTTCTAACAGTACTTTCTGGCTTCATTGGACAATAGTTTGCATCCCGCACTCTGTAATCCAGCCAAACTGGCCTCACACATGACATTCCCATCTCTATGCCTTTGTACCCACCCTCTCAGGTGCCTGAAATGTACTTCCACCTCAGAGACCTTCTCTCCCTTTAAGATGCATATTATACACCATCTTAAGCACAAAGCTTTTCCTAATGCATCCAGTAGCTGGTACTTTCCCTCCTATACTACCTTGTATTTAACTATTTTGTATACATTTGTCTTTATTAATTTTGCTATATATTTTTTTATATATACCGGTTGCCTCCCTCAACAGAATATAAGACTCTCAGAAGCAGCCAAGGGTGGATCTGGGACTGACTTCCTTTAAATGAGAAATTCTTGTTAATAATTTCAACTGTCACCCATTATTGTTAATGTGACCCTTGCTCACAGGAAGTAATAAGATGCTGTTGGGTCACGTGGCCAAAGCTTTTCAAACACTCCTACATTTTTTGCTAACTCCATTTGAGGCTTTTCATGTTTAACTTATGCCAGACTGTCTCTGTGGAAAATCTCCATTAAGATCAAGATTCTGAGCTCCTGACATTAATATAGTCAAAGATAAAAATATAACTTCATGATCACCCTCCCCCCCCACCTGCTTTTATCTGCACAAATATTGAAGGCAATGTAGCATCCACAGCAGAAAAAAGTGACGTCATTTTGTCTAGTGAAAGAGCATAGCACTGACTGATAATATGCTAATAACACAGACTGGATTGCCTATAAACTACCCTGGACAGAAAAAAGACCTGGGAGGTGAGACTGATAGCTACTGCAGACTTTTTTCATTTAATGAGTAATTCATTGTAATTAAAATGAAAATCAAAGAGCTTTCACTCTAGGTCCCTAAGACAGTTTATCAAGGCTGCAGCCTACCTTGCTGGAAAGTGGTATCCCATCACATTCTCTTTTCCAAGGAAGAATTCTATATTTAGTGTCTCTCTCTCTCTCTCTCTCTCTCTCTCTCTCTCTCTCTCTCACTCCCTCTCTCTCTCTCTCTCTCTCTGTGTGTGTGTGTGTGTGTGTGATATTGTCTCTTTCTCTGTCTCAGGGTTGAGTTTTTGGCTGGGTAATTTGTGGAGAGAGCATAATCTTTCAACTCAATGGATTCAGGTTAGCCTCAAGAATTTGGCACAAGAAGTACCCTTGGACAGAGAAACTTCCTTTGCTGTGGGTCTTGGATGCCAGGGCATGCCTCACTCGATAGTCAATGGACTCTCCCAGGTTTCAGAGACTTGGTTCTGAAAAGGATCTTAAAAGTCATCCAGAACGAATCTCTCAATTTGCAGAGGAGGAAACTGAGGCCACAGGAGGTAAGCCATGCTGTTGCTCCACTCACCAGACCAGATCACTAGAGACTATACATGGGACAAATGAAACTATTCATTTCTGCACCCCTTGGGACCACATAATGATCTCCCAGGCATTTTCCACCCTGCCACAGCCCCATCTCCTGAGAACAGTAATGTGACCCAAGCCTACCTGGGGCAGCAAGGAAGCCCAGTGACTAGAGCATTGGGTCTGGAGTCAGGAAGACCTGAGTTCAATTCAGCTTCAGACACTTACTCCACCTCTGTGACCATGGGCAAGTGTAACCCTACCTTTTGTCTACCTTAGTTTCCTCAACTGTAAAATGAGGAGAATAACAGCACCTACCTTGCAGGACTGCTGTGATGGTTAAGTGAGATAATGTTTGTTAAAAAAAAAAAGGGCTTAGCACAGTGCTCAGCCTACAGTAGGCACTATATAAATACTTACTCTCTTCCCCCATTCTCTTCTCCTCTTCCCTATCACAAGGTAAGCTCTTTGAGGACAGCTCCTTAAGGAGTTCCCTAAGGCCTCCCTGAGTCCTGCCTGGATTTTCTATTTGTATCTCTGGAATTTAGAAAAGTTTGGCACATAGTAAATGCTGAACAACTGCTGCTGACTGACTGATTCATTCATTCATTCATTCATTCATTCATTCATTCATTCATTCATTCGTTCATACATGGACTTGCCTGGGATCACATACATTGTATGGACTTGAATCAGGGTCCCCTCTGCCATCCAACCCAATATTTTCAGGATTTTGTAGTGAATAGTTCCCTTTAAAATGCCACTTTTCACTGTGTTGAGGGGAGGCTTCCCCTACCCCAAACTTGTGATTTCATCAGGGAAAGAGATTCTCTGTGTAGGAGTTGCCTCTTTCAAAGCAGCTTCACCTCTCAGATAATTGCCTGAGGCACTGAGAGGGTATGTTACTTATCCAAGGTCATACTGTCACATTGAGGGATTGAAGGGATGGCGCTAGTAACCCAGAATCAAGAAAGCAGATCCCAAAGAACAATAAGCACTGGGGGCTGAGCACTTGAGCACTTTTGTCACATCTGGAACTTATCCCGTAGGGGATACAGATGCAGTTGTGAACACAGTGCTGGAGCCGGAAGCTACACTGTGATTCTGGCGTCTGTCCCTATGAAATGCTCTTTTTTTTTTTTTTTTGGCTAGGCAATGGGGTTAAGTGACTTGCCCAGGGTCACACAGCTACTAAGTGTGATGTGTCTGAGGCCAGATTTGAACTCAGGTCCTCCTGAATCCAAGGCCCCGTGCTCTATCCACTGCGCCAACTAGGTGCCCCTGAAATGTTCTTAAAGAGCTTGGATCTTGGCCTGGCCAAATCTTCCACTGGTCAATCCTCACCACCCAGCTTCAAAGCATCCCAATCAAGAAGCCATCTTTACCTATCTTTCAACCCAGATTGGGCTTGGCCTGCTCTGAACTCCTGGAGCGCAGACACACAAGCCTCAAGGATGGCACACCAACTGGATTATTCTCCTTGCTCCTTCCTAGCCCTCTTCTCCACTGCATCTCTGGTTTGTGGAGGAAAAATGTATTACTCAAAGTGTTTTAATGGCCCACACACCTTCTGGGAGCAGTTATGGGCTTGTGTGGCTGAATGAAATCATGAGCTCTGCTCTGCAGGGTGACCCAAGATAGGTCATAGTGGAGAGTTCTGACAAAAGATGATCCACTGGAGAAGGAAATGGCAAACCACTGGAGTATCCTTGCCAAGAAAACCCCATGGACAGCATTGCACCTGGTGTGATGTAGTCCACAGGGTCACAAAGAGTTGGACACAATTGAATAACTGAACAACAACAACAGGAAATAAGCATGAAGCCATGTCAGGGTTAAAATTCTAATTTCTGTCTTAAATGCGGGATTTCACAAGCACTAAGGAATACTTCTTCCTCCTGCCACCCCCATATTGCTTCGAGGAATCGTTCCTTCCTCAGTTCACCTGAAATGCTATTCACTGTTGGCAAATCTCTTCAACCTCAAAACAAAGGAATCATGTGCTAAACGTTGAGCTATTGAAGCTAAATCTACAAGAGAAGAAGATAAACTTTCCAGCAAGGTAAAAACCTTATGAATCAATCAACAAGTACTTATTATTCACTTGCTCTCTACCAGATAATGAATTGCAGTAGCTTAAAAGAAACATGAGATGCACAAATTTAGAGACATCTCCACTCCAAATATTCCTATGGACTATTTGTGTCCAGCCTGTGGTAGAGCCTTCTGAGCTCGTATGGATCTGATCAGTCACAGTCGGACACACTGGACCTTGACCTCAGAGTGACGTCATTTTGGTCCTCTTCGAGGATGAAGGACAACAACCAACCAACCAAGTAGACACTGGGGATACAGATAGAAGGAACTGATCCCTGCTTACAAGGAGCTTCTGCCACATAGAAGGTTCTTAATAAATCCTTATTGACTGACTGACTGGAAGGAGGAATCAGTTGGGCTTAGTATGCAAGGCTGCATTGGGTCTAACAGAAAGGAGATTGAAAACTCAGCTGGGGCCAGTCCAGTCAACATCTGAAAGTCAGACTCCCAGGCCACTGACCTACACATCTCCAGATGTGACGATGCTGAGGCAGCTCGGCAGCCAGGCAACCCAGCTTTGGGTTTGTACAACAGTGAACACTGAAGAGAGAGAGAAGGCAGGAAGTAAATGATTGAACATTTTAAAGAGGCTGAAACATCAAAGAGAAAAAAAAATTCAATAAAAGCCCAGTATAAAAGCAAATAAACCAACACAGAAGATTCTAATAATCACACAGGAAGAATCTCCTAGAGAAAGCGAAGTCACAAGAGAAGAAATGAGGATTTTACTAGAAATCAGAAATTAGATTCCACTTCCCAATGCAGAAAGGAGCTCTCAACACAGAATTAAAAATACAATTGGCAGAAAAGGAAAAAAAAATGATTTTGTGATGGAGAATTCCCCCATACTTGAAGTCCAAACTGTGCAACAGAGGTCAATGAGTGTGAAACCTCAAAATAGTAAAATGGAAGAAAACTTGGCAGAAGAGAAATAAAAGAACACAAAGACTTGATATAAGCCACAATGACTGAACTTGAAGGCGGGATTCACAGAGAGAATTTAAGCCTCCTAGATCTCACAGGGGGACATGACAAAAAACAAAACAAAAAAAAACAAAACAAAAAAAAACAACTCCAAAACTCCCCTAAATATCTTAAAGCAGGAAATAGTAGAGGAAAATTGTCCAGGACTTTTAAATACAGAAATATTTAAATATTTATTATTTAACATCAACTGAAAGAATCCATAAATCCCCATCAATTAGAAAACGACAACAACAAACATCCTACAAACTCCAAAACATGTAAGTGGTTAAATATAACAATTTCAATGACAAAGAAATTTTGCAAGTGGCCTAGAGCAAAATCCTTCCAATAAAAAGGAAAGGAAATTTGAAAAACAATATTATTTCACATAAGAATCATCTGAGGGAATGAAATAATACATTGAGAAAAGCAAAGAAGCTCAAGCTACAACCTCAAATGACATGCTCTGCAGATCTAAGCCTAATCAGCAATCACAAAAGATGGGATTCAACAAAAGCGAGTCATATGAGGCCGTCCAACCAAAAAGAAAGAAAAGAGATGAGCAGAATATGTGATTTATAAATACTACAACAAAAGCACTAGAAAGGTAGTTAGTAAGTAAAAAATGACGTCAATTATCACGGTTAGAATCTTCAGAAAAAGACTGACTTTTGAGCTAAAGGAAGCTGTAAGGGATAAAGAGACATCAGGGACTAAATATTTAAGGGGACCTTAAAGAATCAGAAGAAGCCAGAGTGGAGGTGAATCCCCTGACAGATGAATCAATGCCTTTTGGGGGAAGGAGTGGCAGAGAAGAAGAGGCACAAATGAACAGAGGAAGGTGGACAGCCGGGAATGTACAATAAACCTTGACTAAATCAGTGGGGGGATGAGGGGAATGATGGTGACTCTTGCTGGCTTCCCACAAGGGAGTGGGGTGCTTTAGGAGAATGGGAGGGGCAACAGAGAGGAAAAACTGGGGATGAGGATCTGGTAGGAAATGTGACTATCCTGCCAGAGAAGAAAGCACTGAACATTCTCATGGCAGAGAAGTTGTCTATCTATGGTGGATGATGGAGACTTCTTTGGAGATTTAGTCTGGGGAGGCGGGGAGATGGAGTTTGCCCACAAAAGGCTACCTTCTATGAGAGATTGCCATGCTTCCAAGGACTACATCCCAACTCAAGAGAAGGAAATGTGTGAGTTTCTATGGGCAACTGGCACCCAGGGCAGTGGGAGATCAGAGTCAGAGATGAGATGGCAGAGTCTTTGGGAAGGAGACTGACTGTGGTCAGGGCAGGGTGTTGGGGTCTCTATGATGTGTGACACTGATCCCAATCAAACACTGCTTCCCTCACTAATATTTCTAAAAGTGAGACTGAGCAGAAAAAAAGGGCCGATGTGGGGCATGAGAGAAAGAGGCGATAGCATAGAAATTGGAAAGGAGCCCACAACGGAACCCCAGGAAGAATACAGAGGGAAAACGAGGTTAGTGCCAAGAAATCAGAAAATCAAATTCAAAAGAGAATGGAGGGGAAGAGAAATAAATAGGAGGACAAAGAAAAGATATCTGTTTTGTTTTGTTTTTTTTTTCAGGGCTGGGAGGACAGTAAAAGAAAATGACTAAAAAACAGGAGTTGGAGGAAAGAGGGCAGAGAAGATTTTGAGTTAATCATTTAACTCAGCAGGGCTAGAGAAGGGACAGAATGAGGGAGGGACCTATTAGATAACTAACAAATAAAAGAAAGAAAAAGAAATCAATCATTTAAATCAAATTATAGAATTGGAGAAAGGTTAGGCACATGGGAGGGATGATGAGGGAGCGAGCCTGTGGGACCAGAAGGTAAGAGAACCAGGAGAGAGCAGAATCACAAAAATCTAGGAAGAAGGGAACTGACAGTATCAAAGGCTATAGGAAGGAAGGGAAGGGATAAGCATTTAGTAAGCACCTACTATGTGTCAGACACTGAGTGCTTTACAAGTATCTCATTTCATAATGGGAGATCAAGAAGGATAAAGAACAAAAAAAGTCATTAGATTTGGCAATTAAGAGATCATAGGACAAAGTATTTGCTTAAAAGAGGAAGAGGACTGAAAAAAAATGGTGAAGTACACGTAGGAATTGACAGTCCCCCAAATCAACATTTTAAAAAGAATACACATATTTTTCAGGACATTGGACTATGATAAAACAGACCATATCATAGAACACAAAGAAATTATAAATAAATGTAAAAAAGGGGCAGATAAACTAGTCATATCCTTTATAGAATACAACACAGAAAACACGATAACTAACTCAGGGAACAAAAACCAATGTTATCATTAGAGTATCACTGGCCGAGTTCTGTGGGTGCTCAGTACAAAGCTGGGGGAATGGAATGCTTTTGTGTTACCATGTTGTGTCCCTAAGTTCACTTTCCTGATGGGATCCCTTCCACTCTAACACTGCTGCGTTTCTTTGGGGGATGGCTTTCCTCCTACTGAGAGCTGGCTTGTCTTGTCAGCATCTTGCACTCTTTTAGGATATGATACTTATTCCTTTGGTTGCCATTTTTATTTTAAAAATTCTTGGGGCAGCTAGGTGGCGCAGTGGGTAGAACTCCAGCCTTGGAGTCAAGAGGACCTGAGTTCAAATCCGGCCTCAGACACTTGACCCTAGCTGCGTGATACTGGGCAAGTCACTTAACCCCAATTGTCTCACCAAAAACAAAGCAAAACAAAACAAAAAACAAAAAAAATTCTTAAAATGTATATGAATGAGAAAAAAAATCCTTCACTTGGCCTTGTCACCCACCCCCTCAAACTACTGTTCACAGATTCCTAGAAAAAGAAATAAGCGCCTTGCCTCTACTTCCTCTCTTCTCACTGTCTTTTAGACCCCTTCTGATCCTTGCCACTTGAATTAAGTTGTTTTTTTCCAAGATAACCAACAATCTCATAAATGTGAAATCCAACAATTTTCGAAATCCTCATCATCTCTCCAGGGTTTTAAAATCTTGTTTTTTTCAATTAACAAGCATTTACTTTCTCTTTCTCTGCCACCTCTTGCCCTTCCCCAACTGAAAAAAAAGAAGAAAAACAACCTTTAGAATAAATATAGTCAAGCAAAGTAAATTTCCGCATTGGCAGGGTCCAAAAAAATGTATGTTTCAGTCTACATCTTAAGTCTCTAACCTTCCTCTTCCTCAAAAGGTAGGTAGCATGCTTCATCATAGATCCTCTGGAATCACAGTTGGTCATTAAATTAATCAGAGTACTTAAATCTTTCTAAGATTTCTTTATATTATTACTGTAATTATATAAATTGTTCTCTTAGTTTTGTACACTTCACTCTGCATCAGTTCATGCAAGTCTTCCCAAGTTTATCTAAAACGGTCCCTTTTGCCATTTCTTATGGCACAATAATATTCCATTACATTCACATGTCATAATTTGCTCAGCCATTCTCCAATCGATGGATAATGCCCTGATTTTCAAGTTCTTTGCCACCTCCAAAAGAGCTCTTGTAAATATTTTTGTATCCATGGGTCCTTTTTCTTCTTTGCTCTTTTTTGGGACATAGGCCTTGGCACATCATTGCCACATCAAAGGGAATACACAACCTAGTGGTTTGGGGAGTATAGTTCCAAATTGCTTTCCCCATGGCTAGATCATTTCATAGCACCAACAGCACTCATATACCTGTTTTCACACAACACTTTCAACATTTGTCATTTTCCTCTTTTGTTATCTTTGCCAATCTGATGTGTGTCAGGTGAAGCCATAGAGTTGCTTTACATTTCTCTGTTAGTAACTTGGAACATCTTTTCATATGGCTATTGACCCTGGGCAAGTCACTTAACCTTTCTTTGCCTCAGTTTCTTCATCTGTATCATATGGGGATAATTATAGCAATTACCTCATGGGATTGTTGGGAGGAACATAAGAAATAATAACTGTAAAGAGCTTAGCACAATGTGGGGCACATAGTAAGTGCTATATAAAGGCTAACCTTCAGCTATTATGATAGCATGGATTTCTTCCTTTGAAACTGCCTATTTATATCCTTTGACCCTTTACTACTGAGGAACGGCTCTCAGTTTTTCATGCTAACAGTTATAATTGTGCATTTCACTCTATATGGTTCTCTTATACCTTTTTTTCTCACTTTTCCCCTAAATCTCTACCACTCCTTCCCTTTTACAAAGAAAATAAGGGTAGACGTAGACTACGTCCACTCTCCTGTCCCTCTTCCCTTTGAACAGATACCATAGAAAGCTTTTGGTCTTTCCTTTTAAGTCATCTTCCTCATTGGCCCTCCATGGTGGCACCTGGTTTTCCTTATTACTAATCCATCTCTAAATCTCGCCTCCCTCTTATTCCCTTGTCCACTCTCCTGGTTGCCTTCTCCTTCCCAGTTTGGCACAATGTATTTCTGCATCAAAATCTTTGCGTGTGTTTGACCTAGCCTCTTTGACCACTTCAGATGGAAGTGAAGTTCAATCATGGATGAAGACCCAGCCCTGATCATGGCTCAGAATCACATGGCTGCTGCCAATTTCTCTTCCTTCTTGTTGCCCATTATATGTCATTATGTCTATATGACTATTATATATACTACTTATATGTAGACACAGAGTAAAATTAAAAGTTATATATAAATATGTGTGTGTGTATATATATGTATACACACACACATACATACAGACAGAAAAAGAGAGAGAGAGAGAGAGAGAGAGAGAGAGAGAGAGAGAGAGAGAAATTGAGAAAGAGGTATTATACCCTTCAAACTTGGTTCATGCTAAAGCTGAGACCTTAACCACGATTGGGCCTACTCCTCGTGCATTTACACTTCTTCCAGGCATCTCAGACATGCAAACCCAGGGACAGAGCAACATAGATGTAGGTCAGGGGTGAACAACCCACAGCTTCTAGGCCACATGTGGCCCTCTAGGTCCTCAAGTGCGGCCTTTTGACTGACTCCAAGTTTTACAGAACAAGAACAAATAAAGGGATTTGTTCTGTAAAACTTGGACTCAGTCAAAAGGCCGCACTTGAGGACCTAGAGGGTCACATGTGGCCTCAAGGCTGCAGGTTCCCCACCCCTGGATGTAGCTACTTTCTGTGCCTGCTCACTGCCCACTGTATGCATCTATTTCTAAATCTATACCTACCTATAGGTATCTATATTGGCATCATACACACATTATCTAGAGAGAGGCATTAATCTCTTTCACTCTCTCTCTAGATACTTAAATCTCTCTCTCTATATATAATGCTACATGTACAGGTATATCTATCTATCTAGAGGTGGGGGGATGGAGGGAGGGAGAGACAGACAGGGACAGAGAGATGGAATTCCTCAAGCCTAGTTTATGGTAAAGATGGGACTGTCACCACTAGGCGCCTGTTCCTCATCCTGGTACCCTTGTCGATGACTGTTCTGAGACCCAGGTAACAGCAACATGGCTGCAGGAAGTTTCTGGTCCTGCTCGTGGCCCATAATACAGAAATATGAATATAAATATACACATACATTTATTTGGATATCTATATCCAATTTTAATTTAGTGAGCACTATATATGTAATAATATTATATGTACTTTTATATATACGATACACTGCCATACATACACACACACACACAGAAAGACAGAGACAGAAAATAGAGACAGAGAGACAAAGACAGAGAGAAAGACACAGAGAAAGAGAAATAGAGACAGAGAAAGGGGCAGAGAGCCAGAGACAAAGAGAGCTCCTGAGGCCTGATTCACGTTTTCAGCTGGGAATGTGATCACCTTGTCCTGGTACCCTTGTTCAAGGTCCCCGTTTAAATCACATCCAGGGACAGAGAAACAGCTTATATATATATATATATATATACACATACATATATATACATATATATGTATATATATGTATATATGTGTGTGTGTGTGTGTATGTATATAACAGTGTATATGTATATATATACACACACACATACATACACCCTACATTACTATTGTTATATAAATGATTTTATAGAAATATTATATAAACAGAATCACAGTAAAATATATAGCTATATATTTATGTGTGCGTGTGTGACGTAGACAGGGGAAGACAGAAAAAAAGAAACAAAGAGACAAAGATGGAGGGGGGAGGGAGGGAGGGAGAGAGAGAGAGAGAGAGATCTCTTGGGCCTGGGTCATATTATGACTGTGACTATTCCCTGCTCTGGTCCCCTGGCACAAGGCTCCTCTGAGACTCTGGTCCCAGGACAGTGAAATTCAACAGCAGGTAGCTTCCATTCCTGCTGTTTGCTCAGAATATATACATATAAAAAGACATGCATATATATTTGAGATCTATATTTTTATTTAGTGAGCTATATATATACTATATTACTATTATAAAAACTATTAAATACATACACCATACAGTCACTGTTACATATATATGTGTATATAAATACAGAGAGAGACAGAGAGAAAGAGAGAGATAGAGAGAGAGAAGGACAGAGCTTCCTAGACCTGGTTCATGGCAAAGCTGGGACCTTGTCCAAGTGGCCATTCAGACACTCAGGTCCCATGACAGAGAAACACAGCTGCAGCCATTTTGTATTCCTGATCTTTGACAATATAAAAATATTAATAGGAATATAAAATTACTTATAGGTATATGCATTTTGATATCTACATATTTGGGGCAATATATATTATATATACACTATATTTCTATTATATATACCACCCAATCTCTACAGTATATAGTCCCAGCCAAGTATATCTGTGTGGGGTGGAGGGAGAGGGAGGAAGGTGGGACGGGGAGAGAGGAAAGAGGAAGGGAAGGGAGGGAGAGAGGGGAGAGAAGAAAGGGGGGGGAGGGAGAGGGAGGGAGAGAGATGGGGAGAGAGAGGGAGAGAGAGACAGAGAGAGAAATGGAAGGTTTTGGGAGGCTTTGTTCATGCTAAAGCTCCTATCCTGTCCTCTCCTGTGTCTACTTCTTGCCTTTGTTTCCTCTGGATCCCTCCATGCTAGCAGGGCTCCAGCCAGTCCCCAGGAGGAAGGTTCTATCCTTCCTGGTTAGCCTCCATGCCCAGGGCTAGAAGGCTTCTGGCTTTTACTAGTACTGTGCAGATCAGCCATAGTCAGACACACCATACCTTGACCCCAACACAGTGACATCATCGTGGTCCTCTTCTAGAACTATGGACAACAACCAGCTCTTTCCCTTTGCTGATGTGACCCGGAGTTTTTGAATTCTTTGCATCATTCTGCATTTGTTACGGGGGCACTAACGGATCTGAAAATATACATGGCTGGCAGGATGCTTGCATGGGAGCCGAGGAACCTCTTACGCTCATGTATAGTCTTAGACAAAAGCCAAGCTTCAAGGTTCCTGGAGAAACTTTGTTGGGTGCAAAATAAATCAGAGAGACAGAATTTTCTGAGAAGCCCCTAAGACTGAACCTGGCCTGTGTAAACCCAAAGCTGGCATTCTGTGCCAGAGTTCCATTCATTTCCCCATTTCTCATCACCTAAATGAACTGAAGGGAAAACTCGTCCCTACTTCAAATATTTCTTTAGAGGCACACAAGGAAATATGCTAATCCCAAATCTACATAGAAATGACTAAGTGTGTCAGTAGAGCAGCCTTCCAATATGGCCACATCTAAGGGTAATGGGATGGATCAGTGTGGGTAAGAGTGGGACTCCTAACTTGGAAGCCTGGTGGTATGCCTTACTCTGTGGGCAACCTTGGGAAAATCACAAACTCTTAGGCCTCAGCATTCTCCCCTGGAAATTCAGAGGATTAGTCTAGACCAGAGGTTTCCAAACTTATTTGCCTACTGCCTCCTTTTACAAAAAATTGCTCAGTACCCCCCTGGAAATTTACTTTCTTTACTCCTTTAATATGGTTTTTTTTAATGTGTCATTTCAAAAAAATACAAAATTCTTTTTTTAAATGACACATCTTAAATTTCATAATTTATTGTAAATTTGTGGTTCTTTTCTTGCATTGAAATTTTGATGATGCAGGATTGTGCCATATAACTGTATAGTATTGTACTGCAAACAAGTCATTACACACACATATATTCCTGCTGATGCATGCACTTCTCAACAATGCATGGCATGCTTGCCTGCCAACACTTGCTTGTTATGACCAGTCAGCAGACCTGACCACTGATCAGTTATAACTTGCATTTCGTATTTATTTGGAAATTAACATAATCACTACGACTTTAACTGTTACACAACGTAAGAAACATACATGAACAGTTTTTCAAAATTTTCTTCTCTTCTTTCCTTATGCTTCCACAGCCCCCTTATTTTTATTCAACACCCCCGCAGTTGCACCAAAGGCTACTACTGCCCCCCCCCCCACTGTTCCAGCACCCCCAGGGGGTGGTACTGTCACTTTAGGAACCTATGCTGAGATTACCTTTGACATCATTACCAGTGCTGAATCTGAGACTCTGGGACCAAGAAACTTTTATTTATTAAAAAAAATTAGTAAATTTTTAATAAAAGTAAAATTAGTAAATTGTTTATAAGTTTTATGCATAAACCAAAAATTTTTAAGCCCAAGGCACACATGAATTAGTATTTCCAAAGTTCTGTCAAGTGAGGGACAAAGTCTAAATGAAGGCACATTGGCAGGGGACAATAAAAAGAAAGAAACAAAAATGCCCCAAGATCTTTAAACTTTGAAGTCAATTTCAAACATTAACTGAAAGAATGGGAGTAATAATGTGTGTATGATAAAGTAACAAATCCACTAAAATGCAGTTAAGTCAAGTATGAGGAATACAAAGAAATTCCATTAATACCGAAATGAATTAAGCAAGGTAGAAAAAGGCTACTTGACACAAAAGACTAACTTACTTACTATGATTATGTAAGGTGACAAATTAGATGAAAATTGATGGCTCAAGAATTCTACCTGAGGCTTAGGAGGCCTGCAAAGTTAAGTTTGTGCTGAAATTAACTGGTTTAGAATTACTAAGTATGCTCCATCAGTAGAATTCATATCCAATTTTGCTTTCAGACCACCTTTGAATAAAAATGAAATCAGAAAACTGGAACCCTTTAAATAGTAATGAACTTAACTGACTGATAAGAGATTCTAGGAAGAAATGAAAAAGGAGACATTTTTATGGTCAAACAGTTTTATTTAAAAAAAAAATCATAGAAACTAAAGCAGTTTTTTGGAACAGAAGGCATCTAGATACTTCTAAACACTAAGTCTTTTCAACAGTCAACTCCTCACCTGAACCCTTCCCCTAACTAGCTCCACCCTCAACTTTCCCCTGTACCTCTGATAAACCCAAGTAACAAGCCTCTAGGCTGCTATCAAAACCACCAGGTTCTGGGTAATAATAAACAAAAGAGGGTTCAAATTCATAAGACTACAACAGAGAAATGTATCAATGGGGCAATCCATCTCAATGGGGAGGGGCAAGAGCAGGTGACTTCAGAGGGCACGGAGTCAGCAAAGGGTCAAAAGAAGTGGAAAGGGGGGTCCCAAAAGGTAATCAGGAAAGTGCTGCCATCTTCCCCTAGCTAGCTGCCAACAAAATCTCCCCAGCTGCCGCCAGAGCCAGCAGCCCCACCTCTGGAAGATCCTCCCCAATTTTCCCAACCACCCCAAAGCATCTTCAAAGGGCTAAGGGCGTCTCAGTACTGGCTGTGATTGTAGCTGTAGCTGATCCAGCTCTCGATCCCTCCACTGTAGCCACCAAAGCTGTTGCAGTTTCCACCACGGCCATTCTGATCATCGGTGCTTCGGATTACGGTGTAACAGTGGGGCCCGCCTCCTGGGCCATGCTCCTGGCCAAGGCCCAGGTTTGGGCTTGGGCCAAAGAGACCCAGATTTGGGCTTGGGCTTAGACCAGGGTCAAAGAGACTCGGGTTTGGGCTTGGGCCAAAGAGACCCAGATTTGGGCTTGGGCTTGGGCCAGGGCCAAAGAGACACGGGTTTGGGCTTGGGCCAGGGCCAAAGAGATGCGGGTTTGGGCTTGGGCCAGCGTCAAAGAGACTCGGGTTTGGCCTTGGGCCAAAGAGACCCAGATTTGGGCTTGGGCTTGGGCCAGGGCCAAAGAGACATGGGTTTGGGCTTGGGCCAGGGCCAAGGAGACCTGGTTTTGGGCTTGGCCTAGGGCCAAGGAGACCTGGTTTTGGGCTTGGGCCAGGGCCAAGGAGACCTGGTTTTGGGCTTGGAGCAGGGCCAAGGAGACCTGGTTTTGGGCTTGGCCTAGGGCCAAGGAGACCTGGTTTTGGGCTTGGCCTAGGGCCAAGGAGACCTGGTTTTGGGCTTGGCCTAGGGCCAAGGAGACCTGGTTTTGGGCTTGGGCCAGGGCCAAGGAGACCTGGTTTTGGGCTTGGAGCAGGGCCAAGGAGAC